>NC_056739.1:1676788693-1676816193 GCF_019279795.1 Protopterus annectens
TTTTTTCTTGCAGTTACTTGGCCTGCTGTCAGCCTCTTTGTTTTGTTGTTACAGGCTTTTTTCTTTTTTTTTCTTTCTCTTTCTCTCTTTCTCTCTTTCTTTCTCTCTCTCTCTCTCTCTCTCTCTCTCTCTCTACCTCCAGCGGGTGCAATGAAAGTATTGCATGTGTGGACTGGGAGTACAGGATGCTTTTGTAGGTATCTGCACATGTCCATGTGATGGCCTCTGCACCAATTGTTAGCCAGCATTTACTAATTGCATGCAGCCTGTTGTGTAGTGATTGCAGTTCTCACTGTGATTACAGGACTGTGCTATAAAAAGGTCTGTTAGGTAGGCATAGCCCTTTCAGATTATCAGGGTGGGGACCATGCTGGTTTGCTGTGGACACTGTTCTGCGAGTGTAAGGGTTGGTATGTCTCTCATATTTCAGGCTGTGTTGTAGACACTGCAATGCATGTTGTTCTGTAAGCTGAGTATTCCTTCCTCCAGGTCCTCTTCTCCGTGTGTATGTAAACTGACACCTACGACTAGTAATACTGTGTATATGGGTGTGTGTGCTTTCCTGTGGGGATTGTGGTGTAACTGGTATATAGCAGTGGCTCTTGCAATCTGTTGCTATGGCTTCAATATTTGGCCTTTATATTCACTCCTTGTATGCCTGCTATGTGTCTTTCCTGTAATGTGTTGCTATGGCTTTCCTATTTTCCATTTACATTCACAGCTTGTAATGCTTGCTAAATCTGTTTGGGCAGTGATTCCCTATGTGTTTGTTGTGGTAGGGTGTTACTGCATGCAGTGTGGTCTGACCATGGTGTGGGCCTTACAAGGGTATTTGATCATGCTGCTGAGCAGGCCTCAGATACTCTCCGGTGCATCTTTTATCAGCCTCATGGAATGGTACATAGCAGTGGGATACTCTAATGACATATTCTGATATTCTGCAGTTGTGACTGTGGGTTATTTCAAGCATATGTATTAGTACACCATTTGTGCCGTGCAGGTGGTGCATACCTGCAGTCAGTCATAGTTACCATTGCATGTGTAGTTACACCTTTCTGCCTACTGTTAGTACATTTGACAGGGTGTCAGTGGGGCACAGTTGACATTTGTTTTCACATCAGGGACATCCCTGTAACTCAGTCACAGTTGCTATGTCTGATCTCTTAACTATTCAACTATGGCAGTGTTTATCCTGCTCTGAGTATGTGTGTGGCTTGCCAAATGCTACTGTGACATTATTACCTAGTAGCTACCAACTAGCATGACTGTTTCTCAGCACACAGTACTATTTTACAAATCCACTAGATTTGACAGTAAATATGCATGACATGCTTTGTGTACTAGACTTGCTATATTCCCTTTACATTAATTCCTACTATTTTATGATATATTGCTTTCAGCACAATGTTCTTGTATAGCTGCTATGGCTTAGTGGTAAGTCATGCAGATTAGAGTTTCCAAGGTCCTGGGCTCAAGACTGAGGGAGGTATTTTATTTTGCTGCTGAGAAAACTACAGGCCTTGTCATTCAGAGTGACTAAGGCACTTTTAAGCAGTTGTAAGCGGGTTAGCGCTGGTTTGCCCGGAGCTCACACATGCGCACTGCAGCTTAGCTTCGCGCACACAGGCTTAGATAAGCGCACAGAAGCGCACACCCGCTTACTACTGCTTAAATGTGCTTACTCTCGCACACACCCGCGCTATTTTCTTTTAAAGAAAAGAAAATGGGGAGATAGGAAAGTGGTGAAAAAGGGGGCACAAAGAGGGTAGGACAGTAGGAAAACAAGCTCGGGTTTTGCAGGAGGGATTTAGGAAAGGCCCATAGCTGCCCATTTCTTCGTCAGCAACAGCTGTGCATATGTTTGTAATTTGGTGTGAAATTTGAAACCTTCCACCCCTGAGAGAGGTGTGAGGACAACAATAATATTTGTTGTACAGCCAATTGTAACTGCCAGTTTACATGTCCAGCAGACGTGTGCAAAATGGGCAGCAATGTATGGGGCATAATTTTTTTTGGGGTACAGAGAGCCCTTTTTTTTATTTCAGGTGAGAGTGGTATGTCAGGTACGGGAAGTCGGTATAGCTGGGGAGGTAGGTAGGGGAGGTTAACAGACAAGACAAACAAGATGTATACAGGGGTGGTGTATGACACATGTGGGGGGGTTACACAATTGACGGGGATGGATGTTTGGATATCTCGAGCCCATGAGCACACAAATGGCAACAGTGGAACTGAGATCCCCACCCATGGGCAGTTGCCACTGTGCCTTCACTGTACAGGACGTGGCTGTGCTGGGGGCTGTGTAGGCCGGGCAGCAGGCACGCCCGTGAGTTGTGCCACCCGTGCCATAAGCTGGTGTAGGGGCCCAAGCACAGCGTGCCGGATCTCCCTACACACCACAGTCCGGACACTATGGAGGGTGAGTGGATGTTCTCCTCCAGCCACACTTGCAGAGGGGGGATGAGCCCCATCCCCTGCAGTGCTTCCACCCGCAGGTGGCACAGGGCCACCGGAGGAGTGTCCGGCCTGGGCAATACTGCCAGGTGCACTCGCCAGCTGAGGTGGCAGAGGTGGGTCCACTGGAACCCGCCTTCCCTGTCGTCCTATGTTTTGCATTATTTAGTGACAATCTGGGTTAGTAACGTGCAATAACATTCACAATTAGTTGTAACAGCATGCATTAGTATTCCCATTAACCAAACACCCATAAATTCAAGCCGTTGAACAGCAAGCATAACACATGCATAATTTGAACAACAGTACACATACCAACAACATGCAGGGTTGAGTGATGGCAGCAGGCCATCAGGTTTGGATGTATGAACAGGGCACATGCATCAATGTACATGCAAATATGTATGAACCAACATGACAATTGTCCAGGGGTGTTAATTGTGAATACACATACCCATTTCACGTGGAATGGATTATTTGTGGTTATAGGGTAGGGTGAAGAAATATTTCATTAACAACTTCAAATACCTATACATATGCTGTACATTTCTACTAGCTGCAGATATATACACACTACAGGTCTGACTACAGTTTCCTATGTGACAACGTATTCATGTTGGTGATAGGAATGTTACTGCTACATCAATATACATTTCATTTTTATTCATACACATTCATATCTGGCTCTGTTCAGCTACATCATCCTGCTACATTTGCTTTATATGGCTATAGACAACTGTGGATGTTTGGTATTTCGTACAACCATACTATCT
The DNA here is from genome assembly GCF_019279795.1 of Protopterus annectens. NCBI lineage: Eukaryota > Metazoa > Chordata > Ceratodontiformes > Protopteridae > Protopterus > Protopterus annectens. The sequence goes on from NC_056739.1 coordinate 1,676,791,921, forward strand.
GCATATTGCAAACTGAGAGCAACATATCCAGATTTTGGGACACACATTCCAGCTTCAGTACTTTCTTCAACACATGTTGCTGTCTGGTTCTGCCTGTCACATTCATTTCATTCTGTACTGACTGCAGTATACTTTATTCAGGAGTTATTACTACTTTATTGATGGATTCATACCTCTTTCTCACACTCTCTCACTTGTTTTATTTTTACAATTCAGGATGGTACTTAATTCTAGGCTTTATTGACATGTTTTACTTTTAGTTATAACAATCCTTTCCAACAGTCTCACTTGTGTCATGTTTCAGAATTTAAACAGGGATATATTTCACGCACGTGTTTTACTCAGCTTCTGTACCTGTACTTTTCAGCCTGCTGCAGGTTATGTACTATTATATTACAGGTGGAACATCTTTATTTCAGACTTGTTTCATTTTTTATTTTTGAATTACAGGCTGCATCACACTATTGTAATCAAACAATACTCGCAAACTCTCTTACACTGTTACTTGCAGTTTTTATTAATAAGTGACTACACTGCACTCTTTTGCAAGCTGTCATACTTATATTTTTTTACAGTTACAGGGAGAGAATTACTGACCTGCCTGGTGGCGCAACCACACCAGCCCATCGGCATAGGCTCGACGGTTCACAGAACGGGCACCTGCAGCTGCAATATAAATGAAGTAATACTGGAATACACATCTAAATAATATCAGCTAGGTTAATTTCTTACATAAATAATTACATGTAACTTACTCAGTAGTGGGGCGTTGGGCATTTGCCGGGCCTCCTAGATCCAACGGTTCAGTTGGTCCTGCTTCTGCCTCTTCAGGTCCGCATGGTGGTGACGGACCTGTTCACCAGTCCTTGGTATTCCTGTGGCACTGGTGAGATCATGTGCCAACCTGTCCCATGCCTCAGCCCTATATGCTCCCCACAGGACCTGGACCTGCATGAGTTGGGCCTCATGATCATGGACGAGGAGCCAAACCATATATTTGGACTCCTCAATGCCCCACCTCTGTGCTCGGAAGCAACTACCCTCTCCTACACCTGCCATCCTAACTGCAAGTCGGTTCCACAATCGGTTATGCTGTGTATTCCCACCTATGGGGCTTATATATGCCGTTTTTCCTGCACTTATCTGTGATTGGCCATTTTGGAATTGTAAACAACACAACAGCCAGCAATAGAGTTCCAAGTGCTTTATTAAGCGCAAAATGGACATATAAATGCCCTATTTATTAATCCAACATAATGTTCCAAACCGGTTTCGGCAATAGCCTTCCTCAGTGAAACAGAAATAGAAATTAAGTGCCAACTGATATAACTATGCTATTTATAGCATAAATATATCATAGAATAGCCAATCAAATTATTGTTTCTAATGGTGGTCTAAATAAGACCTTTATATAGATCCACACATATCTCATAACAGAGAATGATAATAACAACAACACAGATATATTATTGACATAAGTCATTCATGAGACAGTGATATAAATGTGTATATCAATATATATATATATATATTTGGAGTGTACAACTCCATGAAATAGTGAGAAGTAGCTGAGGTGAAATGGGAATAGGAATATTCAATATACCTAAAATATTGTGGTAAATGTAGATAGTATATATTCTCTCTGCAAAACGAAAAAAGGTAATAATCCCTTATTCTAAATGCAATAATGTATAATACTATAAACAATAGTATATACAAAAATGGTATATACAAAAATAAATACCAAACAAGGATATGTATGCTAAATGAACATCATCTCTAAGTTATTGTTTAAACTGTATACATAGAACAACAATACTACAACAATACCCTACGAAATTATATTTATAAATGGTCATTAAGACCTGGAGAAAACAAAGCTCTGAGATGTATGATCCAGTATTTTTCTTTAAATGTGAGTGTATTTTCCCACCCCTGTTGATGACTTCTGTCACCCACTATTCGGTCTATGATGGTGAACATGAACTGTGCTGTAGGATGTTTAAGTGTATGTTGATAAAGGGCATTGGTAATTTTCTTGTTCTTGATGTTACTTCCATGTTCGCCAATCCTAATCCTAAGTGAGCGTGAGGTTTTGCCCACATAAAAAGATGAACACTGACATGTCGCAAGGTAAATCACCCAGCTGCGAGAACAATTACCAAAGATTCTTAAATCATATACTTTGCTGGTATTGGCACTACTAAACTGTTTAGTTTTATTTACTTGACTACAGGACATGCAATGTCCACATGGAAAAGTGCCCACTAATTCCTTTCCGGTCATGGTCAGTTGTTTATATTTTGCTCCTCCACTATCATGATGTTTATAATGTGAAAAGATGGAGCCTAATGTTTTGCCCCTTCTATAGGAAAATTGGCAATGTTCGCCCAAATGTTTCCTGAGGTAATCGTTAGCAAGCAGGATATTCCAATTCCTGTCCAGAATATTTCTGATAATCTGGTTATTTCTGCCGTACGTAGTTACAAATCTCAAGACACTATCACCTTTATTTCTTTTGTGATTCTTGTATTCTAATAGTTGTGTTCTGGATTGATTGTCCGAGCAATTTTTGGCTGATATAATATCAAATGCACGATAACCCCTGTCCAAAAATCTTTTAGTTAGATCCAAACTAGCATCTTCATAATCTTCCAAGGAAGAACTGATACGTTTGACCCGAAGAAACTGAGATTTTGGGATGTTGCGGACAGTGTGGCAGGGGTGCATGCTGGAAGCATGTAACAATGTGTTATATTCTGGATATTTTCTATATATCTTAGTACCCAGTGTATTATCAGGCTTTCTGTAAACGCTGACATCCAGAAATTCTATAGATGTTGAATTGCAGTTAACAATGAATTCAATGCCCCAAACATTGCTGTTGAGATAATCCACGAATTCGTGAAGATATTCCATATCCGCCCGCCACACCATCCAACAATCGTCCAGGTATCTTCGCCAAATATCCATTTCAACTAAATAGATGTTATGAGATGTATCATATATCAAACATTCTTCTAGGTAGGCCATAAAAAGATCCGCATAAATAGGAGCAAAGGATGCTCCCATGGCCGTGCCTTTTAGTTGCCAGTAACATTCTTCTTGGAAGTAAAATATGTTTTTATTTAGAACATGTTCGGACATACAAATGAGTAGAGTATTGAAACCTGGTGGATAGAGATTGGTCCTCTCAAGCCAAAACTGGAGTGCTTGTAGTCCTGCCCAATGAGGAATACTTGTATATAAAGATTTCACATCCAGTGTACAAAGTAACCAATCTGGTTCAATTTGTGTCTCTTCTATAATCTGTAAAAATTGGTTTGTGTCTTTGATTCTTGCTCTGACATTAACCAAGAGTGGTTGTAAGTATTCAGTAAGAAAAACTGATAATGGTTCAGTGAGTGAGCCATGACTGGAAACAATGGGTCTCCCAGGTGGAGAAGTAAGGGATTTATGTATTTTGGGTAGTAAGTATAATATCTATTTACTGGGGTCCTTGACCGTCAAATGTTTTGCTGTATTCACTGATATGATTCCTTCTTCAACTGAATTTTGTAAGAATGTATCGATCTCTTGTTTAAATGAAAAAGTAGGATCGATACCCATGTTCATATAACATTTTGAATCCGACAATTGTCGGAGTCCCTCTTGTATATAGTAATCCATATCCAGGATAACCACAGCCCCACCCTTATCGGCCTTAAGAATTGCTATGTTATTGTTATTTTTCAATTCCAAAAGGGCCTTTCTTTCAGTCTCCTGAATATTGTCTTGTAATATATCAAAACCATATGGTGGAAAATGTAATTCCCTAAGTACAGCTTGTTGAAAGGCAGCTACATGGGTATTCGCAGGGGGTTGAAATGTTGATTTAAGGAATCTAAATTCAGTAGGTCGTTGAGAGTAGCTGTTATCATTGCTTGAAAAAAATATATTAAGATTAAGACAGCGGCAAAATTCCAAAACATCAGTAACAGTTTGGTATTGATCACAGAAGAAACCTGGTAAAAATCCCAAGCCTTTATTTAAGATTTTTTCTTGTTCAAAAGTTAGTACAGCTTTGAAAAGGTTAAGAACATTATTAAATCCAATCTAAGAATTTAAGAATTTAAGAATCTTTGGTAATTGTTCTAGCAGCTGGGTGATTTACCTTGTGACATGTCAGTGTTCATCTTTTTATGTGGGCAAAACCTCACGCTCACTTAGGATTAGGATTGGCGAACATAGAAGTAACATCAAGAACAAGAAAATTACCAATGCCCTTTATCAACATGCACTTAAACATCCTACAGCACAGTTCATGTTCACCATCATAGACCGAATAGTGGGTGACAGAAGTCATCAACAGGGGTGGGAAAATGCACTCACATTTAAAGAAAAATACTGGATCATACATCTCGGAGCTTTGTTTTCTCCAGGTCTTAATGACCATTTATAAATATAATTTCGTAGGGTATTGTTGTAGTATTGTTGTTCTATGTATACAGTTTAAACAATAACTTAGAAATGATGTTCATTTAGCATACATATCCTTGTTTGGTATTTATTTTTGTATATACCATTTTTGTATATACTATTGTATATAGTATTATACATTATTGCATTTAGAATAAGGGATTATTACCTTTTTTCATTTTGCAGAGAGAATATATACTATCTACATTTACTACAATATTTTAGGTATATTGAATATTCCTATTCCCATTTCACCTCAGCTACTTCTCACTATTTCATGGAGTTGTACACTCCAAATATATATATATTGATATACACATTTATATCACTGTCTCATGAATGACTTATGTCAATAATATATCTGTGTTGTTGTTATTATCATTCTCTGTTATGAGATATGTGTGGATCTATGTAAAGGTCTTATTTAGACCACCATTAGAAACAATAATTTGATTGGCTATTCTATGGTATATTTATGCTATAAATAGCGTAGTTATATCAGTTGGCACTTAATTTCTATTTCTGTTTCACTGAGGAAGGCTATTGCCAAAACCAGTTTGGAACATTATGTTGGATTAATAAATAGGGCATTTATATGTCCATTTTGCGCTTAATAAAGCACTTGGAACTCTATTGCTGGCCGTTGTGTTGTTTTCAAGTTTGGTTGGCCGTGCAAGCTTCGCGTGAGAGGTTTGGTGTCTTTTTTTCTCATTTTGGAATTGTATCAGCTTCACAAAACCTGCTTTGTCATGCTCCTCTTTCCATTCATTCCTATATATATGCTATTACTGCATTTCTAAGAGCAACTGGCATGGCTTAGTGGTTTAGTACTTTGACTATGGTGCATGGTATCCTGAGTTCGAGCCTGGCCATTGCTTTTTATATTTTATGACTGTCTACACAGGCTAGGAGGTGTGTCTGTGTAAAGGCAGTTTTGATACAGCTTGCTCAACGTTGCCCGTCGGTTAACTTGTTGGTGCGGTGCGCAGCTTCACGCAAACGTGGCACGCTGGCTTATGTGCCATTTGGCTGTCAGCACGCATATTATGCTCAGCTCAGCTACAGGCACACAGTTTCAGCGTGTTGGTATTCTGCTCAACCCCGGCCACTCCTTCTACACCTGTTAAACCACTACTCACCTACGGGCACTCATTTTACACCTGTTAAAACACTGCTCACCTACGGGCAGATATACTCAACTTGTTAGAGTGTAGCTCAGCTATAGGCACATCTGACATTTTTTTTTTTTTATTATCTGACATTTCTTCAAAATACATGGCCCATTTCATTACATTTTACATAAAATATAATTTTATATATGTACATATATGTCAGGGAATTGTTTTGTGCTTATTTCACTAAAAATAAAAATTGATGTTGTGGGGGCTCAAACCATGACTGCCTCCTCTTCAGCCGACGACTCTACTGCTACGCTATTGCTTCTTGGCTTACTTTGCATATTTAGTTCTTATATGCTTTTCCACTGACTGCTAACTGTGGCTAAGCGCCGGGCACGCCCGAGCAAACGAGCACACTCACGGGCAAACATGTTCATTTTTACATTTTATGTTCATAGTATGTGGGGGCATGTGTTGTGTTGTGTTTATTCACATTTACACAGACTCTGTCATGGGGGTTTACTTTCGAGACTTTTACTCTTCTGGGGGCGTGTCCGTTTGCAGGGCTCGTCCTACAGACACGCCCCCTACTGTCTTACACAGACAGTGTTAACCTTAGGTGTAATTCAGCATGCCCTCATGCATATGCATGGCATGCTGACGTCACACCGTTTAACTGCAGCCTCCTTGTAAGCCTTGTAACTCTTACACGGAGGCTTCGTGAATCCTGGCCCTAGTTTTTAACATACCTAGGGTTAGGTTACCACCCTCTCTTTAGTCTGGCAATAAGTGGTTAATTAAAGGAGGTCAGCCATGCTGGAAGCTTCCACTACTGTTCCCAGAAACAGACTGAGCTTAAACAAGTTGTGGCTTTGCCTTCCTACATACTGGTGTCATGTTGAAGGCTGAGGCAAGCTTTAAGGTATGGTTTCTGGAACAGCCCCACCCCTAGTTCCAAAGAGGGTTACACTTCCTAAACTTGTCCCATTTTCTTCTCAAAACTACAGCAGAACCATATAAGAGGTCTATCTATGCCCAGATGTCATCCTTCAACTCTCCCCTAAGAAAGCTGAGCAAAATTTAGACTCATCTTTCCTTCCCTGGCCCCCTGCCAGCTCCATGTGAGCCAGAGCTGTAAGTCATACTTGGAACACCTGGATAATATTCAGGGCTATATCTGTCTGCTCCATTAAGATGGCTGTGCTTGAACTTTATTAGTGCAAGAGGCACATTTAGGTAATTTCCTTGTACTTTCAAAGACCCGTAATTATTTGCCTTTTACATTTTATCACACATACTCATTTATTTACCCTATGCACTTGTCACTACAATACTGACTTTTACATGTGAAAGAAATTTCCCTTGAAAATGTGTCATCCTGAAAAATTAAACATAACAATAAAGATAAATCATACCCTTCTGATGTCCTGCAATATGCTGCTTGAGTCTTGTTTACCAAAGCTACACAAGAGATGAGATGAGAAATTGTAACTATACATGGATGTTGGTCCATGACCTCCAAAATATGAGATCCTGTAATTTCTGATAAGTGATGCTTACAGGAACCATTCCATAGGTAAAAGATTAGGAATAAGGATGAATTTCCAGAGTGTCGGATTCTAGCAGCAGCTAAATTAGCAAACTGCAAAAATAAATTAAGTCTTCTTTCCCGAGGAAAAAAATAGTCCAGTTAAGGGTTTAAGCAGATCTTTATTCAATGATGGACAATATTTTTGCAATCTTGTAACCTTCAGTAGGCAGCGGAATGCCCATGTGAGCATGCAGACATTACTTTAGTATAAGGTGGATAAGCTGCATCTTAAAAGAAATTAACACTGTCACCCTGCTTTGCACTCCCATTATACCCAGACCACTTTGTGTGCTACACATACGCAGGACGCAAACCTGATGTCCTTTTGTATTACCTCAATGCATATGTGACTCCCTGTAGAATATGGGGTATGTAGCTTTCAGGTAAATGACTTAGTAATAATGATTTCTAAGCCTGTGCTGCATAGTTCATCTGGAGAGATTTCATTTGGATTACAGATCAAATGAAAGCTAGATGACATCCTCTTTATCTGTGTGTTACTTAAGAAGCATTCTAGCATGACATAATGACAGAAGGAGGACAGATATGTAGACACAGTAAGGAAGAAATACATTTGGTTTCAAAAGTTTCTGTCTTTGATAGTGCAGAAGTATAGCTCACAATGGACTCAAGTCAATGCCACCTTTCTAAAATGCTTGTGATTCTAGGGAATCATACTAAACATTAAAAGTTTTGAGTTCAGAAATTTGATTTATTCCTCACTGCATACCTCTCAGCTGTCCAGACATTTGCAGAATGTTCAGATTTTTGACTCATATTTTCAGTCTGTTCCTCATAAAGTTTGTTGTTTTCTGATAATCAGTGAGGATTGAAGTCACTAAATAATGACATACATTTGAGTTTCAGACTTCATATCCTTTATAGAATATATGCTAACACAATTTTTTTTATTCTAACTTTATTAGAGCAATATTTAAAATCTGTCCATATTTTTGGGTCTTTGTCCAGATTTCTTGTGCTAAGAGGCTGATGGCTATGCCTCACTACAAGTAGAGTAGGAAAATTGTGAAGGTGTACAGTGTGCTACACTTCTACATGCTGCTGGTAAACATATATTAAATTATTCAGTTTTCCAGATGAGTAAGAAACCAAAATAACAACCATTAAAAAGGAATGTAAAAATCATTGCCATATCAGAAAAAAAGAATTTGCCGTTCATTAAACATTTGCTTTTTACATGAACATATGTTCCACCAGAGATTATGGATGTTTAAATTAGCAGAAAAACACAGCCAACGATTATGAATTTGATAAGTTATCTTATTGTTTCTTGGGAAAAAAAAAATAATCTGAGGTAGAAGAAATTATGAACCAAGTGTTGTGCTGTTAAAAGAAACAGGCCTGATGACATTAAAGGCTTTGTTTATGTACACAGCAAATACAATATTGCTACCAAGCAAAGAAATTAATTGAGAGAAAGAGAATATGTTAAATAAAATGTAAAATAATATGACAATAATATGACAAAATGACAGTATATGTGTTGGGCTCACTCTTGTTTGGCATCTATTTAATGGAAGTAAAGGCTAATTTTAAAGGCCTGTGGCTCACCAAGTACACGGATGACTATAAATCTGGAGCTATCTTAGTTTCACCCCACGACAACAAATGTCTGGTAATCCTCCCAAAGTGACAGATTAAAACTCAACAGGAAGAAACACATTACAGGGCATTATAGTGCCCTTTGGCCCTATCTCCGTACTCAGTCTCCTACAAGTTACTGAAAGGCAGTCTATGCATAGCATTTAAGACATCCCCAAATCCAGCTCTGATGGATTCCTTGCACATCCGCACATCAAACAGCACCAGAAACACTAAATCAAAGGACCTGAACTCTGCTTGCAACATGAAAAGAACATTCTGGAGAGACCAATATGTGTCTTAAAGGATCCCTGCATTATGGCATAAGCACCCCCATTTGTATGAAGCAGAGTTCATTCCTGACCCTACTCAAAAAAACTTTGATCATTGGATGGGAAATCACAAATTCACCCCTAAGTCTGGCCCCATGTCTCTGATGGATAGAGGTCAACACTAGGTAAATTAATCCAGAACTAATATACCTCCCTCTCCAACATAAACCTTAGCTACCTCTTTACTAACATACCCTACTATATAGGTGCCCAAGGTACTCCAGGACATAACTGGGTTGGTTTGCATGGCTAGGCTTATAAAGACCCTGGTGGTTTTCAGCCTATTATGAACCTATAAACCTATGACTATCATGTGTCTATAATGATAAGGAAATCATTCTATATCTCATCACTTATATGCAAGACTATGAAATCAAGGTCCAAGGATGACATTGTTCCATTGTACTTGGCCCTCATCAGACAAATCATTGAGTACAACACCTCCTTCGGTATGTACCTGAACAAGCATATGCAAAAATTGGAACATCCACAGACGTTCTTCACAAAAAGTACATAGGGCATAAACAATATACCCTAAGCAGATCAATTCAAAGATTTTTCCCTGCATTCTGTCTCCTGCAGACTGCTGAGGGATGATCTATGCCTAGCCTACATAGCTACAAAACAAACAGTGTTGTATGTGCATGTGTCTCTGTGCACACACGTGTGAGTGTGTGTGTGTGTGTGTGTGTGTGTGTGTGTGTGTGTGTGTGTGTGTGTGTGTGTGTGTGTGTGTGTGTGTGTGTGTGTGTGTGTGTGTGTGAGACTGAATATGTGTATTGTGTCTGGGAGAGTGAATACAGGGGTGCCTGTGCTAACATGATGCATCAGCCACCAGATTTAACTACTGCAAGAAAGTTCTGATCTGCACTTACTGTAGTTAACAGCAACTCAGAAACATGGATCTTGTTCTGATGGAGCTGCTGCATAGCTACAAAACAAACAGCATCAGACCTACCTGTTCTAGGGACCTAAACCTCATCTATGACATAAGTAGGATATGTTATGTGTCCCAGAGTCTACCCCTTTTCTAAAGTAGAGTTCATACATAACCCAATTAAAGCAGAGTTTGCACATAACCCAATTCAGGCATGACTTAGATGATGGGGAATTGGAAATATACACCTAGTCTGGAATCTATGTCTGTAATAGCTTGACCACCTAAGGCCTAACCTACATATACCCCTTAAAATAATCCTAGGGTATCAGAACTTGTCAGATACATTTGGGAAGCATAACTAGGCTGCAAAAGGCTCCAGAGGTTGTTGGCCTGGTATACACATATGAACTTAAGAGCACTTATAAAAAAAATTAAAAAAGAAGAAGAAAGATAATGTGGGTTTGAGGATCAACTAGACTCCAGGGGAACTATAAATAATGTGCCATAAAGGAAACTGATTCAATTGCTGTTCCTAAAAAGCAGACATGATAGGTGTTCTGACAACAAGAAAAGGTATGGGGTATGTGTTGCATGTGCACATGTGTCTCTCTGTGTGTGTGTGTGTGTGTGTGTGTGTGTGTGTGTGTGTGTGTGTGTGTGTGTGTGTGTGTGTGTGTGAGACTGAATATGTGTATTGTCTCTGAGAGAGTAAATACAGGGGTGCCTGTGCTAACATGATGCATCAGCCACCAGATTTAACTACTGCAAGAAAGTTCTGATCTGCACTTACTGTAGTTAACAGCAATTGAGAAACATGCAAATTAGCTGATAACGATGTCTTTCCTTATTGTAGCTAAGATGTCTCTGAGTAAATATACTGCACTGTGTAAACAGGGCATTTTTACTGTTACTCTTAACATGAGTGGGTTCCTTTGTGAATCCCTGTGATAAACTCTACAAACAAAACATCTAGCAATGTAGAGGCAAGATGTAAATAACAGTCCCAACAGCAACAGGAAACTAGAGGTGGGTAAGTCAGAGCCTGCTCGAGCTTGGCTCAAATTAGAGTACAAACTCAGCTCTGGCTCTTAATCCAGCAAGTTAAAGGGCCAAGAAAGAGCTGATCCACAATCTCGAGTATTGTTGTTGTTTTATTTTTTATTTATTTATTTGTTTTTTTTTTTTTAGTAACTGCTAACTGTAGATTCATAAGAGGCCTGCAGGCTATGTGAGGCTTCTGTTTGGTCAGGTCTTCATATCTAAGCATTGATGATTGACAGGGTGGTGCCACATGTCATTGTGCTGAAAAGAAGGAAGATTTAAATATTTTTCATGGGAAAGGAGTATTACAAGACATTGTAGTTGGGCAATTATTTTATAAAAAGATTTGCAGCTCATTTTTCGGATGGAGAGTGCATTATTTCCTTCACTCTAGAGTGTTTTCATGTTACCATGGTGGGATAGGAGGCTGTTTCAGGGAGAGAAAGAGAAATCAGGAGAGCTTAGAATGCACTACCATTGCTAAGGAGAGCACGGGCAGCATTATTGTGTTTGTCTTTATTTTTATTGAAGTAAACCCCAGTTTCTCAATTGCCCCTGATTTTACCTCAGTGTTGTGAATCTCCAAGTGATGCTCAGTGTATGTTTGGGGGTGAGTATATGTGTTCAAGAGTGACACTTTGCAATTACTATCTTAGTGTAGCAGTTATTTTTTCTTTCACTCTCTTCACCATCAAGCATCAGACATGTACAGAAGATTGGGATGCCTTTTTAGGGAAGAGGTGTGGAGGCATCTTGAACATGAAAGTACAAGGCCATCATGTAATTACTTCTGGCAAATAAAAACGTGATAACTTGTTGGAGGGCAGTATATTTCTTTACCAATCACAAGCTGAAAAAGCAAAATGTTACTGTAGTTCTTACATTTTTCTTTCTTTTCTCAGTGAGAAATTAGTGTGCAGAAAGGTGCTATCATTTTGGGGTATACAATACATGTGTGTAAAAGGCAGTTATGGTTGATATGGTTTGTTGGAGAGCAGTATCCATCAAACAGCAACATTTGCCATTATTATTATATTTTGCAGCAACTTCACAGTCAGAGGTGGTGTACCTTCTCTGATGGGGCACAGTGCTATAGGACACTGTGTATATTTTGTACCCAAAAAGGTTATTAAGAGTACTAATTGTTTTATTATCATGAGTTGCCTTAAGGGAACTGAAATATGGTTTCTTACATAACACTAAAAAAATAGACCCACGGTGGTGGTGCTGCGGTAGCGTTGTCACCTCATAGTAAGACGCTGTCCAGTTCGATTCTCAGCTAGAGCATCTTCTTGTGTGGAAACATGCATGAATGGGCATACCTTCATTGAATGTTGTCCATCAGGCCTGGCAAGCCGGTACTTAAAAATCAACTGCCAATCATTAGCAGACCAGAGTTCCACTGTGGCAACCCCTAACTGGGAAAAGCCTAAATACACAAACATACCACTAAAAAAAATCGAACACTTCACAAGGCTTTTGTTGTTCATTTAGGCAGTGTATCTAGTTTTTACCTCAGAGGTTGTTTGACCATTTCTTGCAAAATATGGTTGAACTACTGAGTACTTAATCATCATTAGACCAGAAGAGGAAAAAAAATTGTTTTTTTCATGAGACAGGGCAGCATTTCTGTCCCTGTATACAGAGTGGTGTAATTATATGCTATTGCTTATTATAATTTTCCCCATGGTTCATTTACAGCACACCAGTAGCTTGGGCACACTGAAGGAGGTGGTTGGGAGCTGTTAGGAAGTGCAATCAATATACCATCAGCATTCATTCATTTGAGTGAATGCTGGCAATGTCAACGGCTGTTTGGCTGTAACTATTATTTTTTTTTTTTTTGTAACTTAAATAATTGCCTCTGGATTTCAAGATGTCGTTATTTTTAACAGAGCTAGTGTTGCAACATTTTGCTCCGGCATGGCTCTTATTTGGCTCTAAGAGTAAAGCCTGAACCTTGGCTCTGCTCTTCTTCATAAATCCCAGGCTTGCTCACCTTTACAGAAAACCTAGAAGTCAGATTACATACACATGTATTCAAAATAACAGCAGAAAAACTGGGAGTCAAACTACATTCACAACACATGCAGTAGAAAGACTTTGACAGGCATTGTTTGACATAAGAGGCCTACCTCTCAACCTCTCAGTGCAAATAATCTGGACAAAGCCAGAAAAAATGGGAGGACAAATGTCCATAAATAGGGCAGCTTTTAAATATTGCTCCTATAAACTTAGAAAGTTGCTAGTATGACAGATTTTACATTATTATATATTTTCTGAAGGATATAAAGTCTGAAACTCAAATGTCTGTCATTATTCCATGACTTCAGTCTTCAATGATTTGTCTGAAAACCGCAAATTTTATGAGGAACAGACCAAAAATAAGAGACAAAAATCTGGACATTCTGCGAAAATCTGGACAGTTGAGAGGTATGAAAGAGGAAACTCTGAAGATATAGGACACAAAAGTTAAAACACTGCATGAAAACAAATGCTTTTAAAACTAGAAATAAAACACACATAAAATTTGCCATAGAAACTCAATTAAATAAAGGGAACAAATTCACCATCAGCTAAACAAACCTAAGAAAAATGACAGAACTTGGGGAACCAGTACTACTTACATATGTGTTTTCAGTTCTTGGGAGATGACACCAAATAATTACAATTGTGACTACTTTTATAGCGCAACAAGCATATTATCAGCTAAATCAACTGTTTGGGACAAATTACAGTTAAGTACAAATGTACTATAACAGTAGATGAACAGATCACAGCTTAAGTATCACTCACTACTGAGAAGTATCCTGCCAAGGATACCTTATATTTGGACAGTATGCCAATGATTGGGAGGCTTCCATTCATGTCATATGTCCAACATATGACATGTGCAAGAGGGCATCCAGTACATAAGGGATACATGCGTTTGAAGTCCCTCAGAACTTTCATGTTCCAGAAAGAGAAAACTGAATCTAAGAAAAAAATAAAAACTGTACTCAAATAAGAGACATGTACAGGTGAAATGGCAGGTCCACCTTGATGAAGGAAAAAGATAAGAAAGACAAAGTAGGAAGGAGGGACGATGAATATATTGAAAAGCAATCTGTTCAGACATTTACTGTTATGGTAATTTCTTGCACAACTTACTATGTCCTTTATTTGATCACAGTTGCAGCATTGCTAGTTAGTGGGATGATTTCTAAAAATTCATAATAACTAGGAGGAGGGCTGAAGTATGGAACTGGAGTCCAGGATACTCTGAAGAATGGATTTTATAAGACCATTTCTAGCTCTAAAACATGCATCTGTTTTGTAGTGCTTTGTAAGTGTGTGAATTTATTTATTTAACATTTGTTTACCAGGAAAGTCTAACTTGGAACAAAGCCAATTTTTGGCAGATGCCTCAGGAGAAACACTCCAGAAATATGTCTTTGTAGCATGGCATGAAACTGGAGCACCCAGAGGAAACGCACACGGATGCAGGGAGGACATGCAGACTCTGTACAGAAGGCACCCCAGCCGAGAATCAAACTGGAGAACCTCTTGCTGTGAGGCAACAATGCAACTGCTGCATGACTGCACCATCAAACACCAAAGGGTGGCTTCAGAAATAGATATTGAGTCAAGACCCTTGGAAAAAGCACCAGAGGAAGCTACAGCCCTAGCAGTATGATATTTGACCTGGCCTTGAAGGGATTACAAATGAAAGCTATAGCTCAAATATATTGCAAGGGAAATCCATCTGGACATTGTTTGCTTTGATACAGGGAAATCCATTGATGTTAAGTTGTCTATCTCGCCTTCATTCTTGCTGGATGGGTTCGGAGCCGACCTTGGCTCCAACTCGGCCACTCTAAAAGCTCGAGTGTTGGTTCCACCGGCTCGAGGCTCCCCTTATATCCCACAATGCTAGGCGAGAGTTACCTCAGATCTCATTTGCCGCTACAGCTATCGAGGTGTTGGTTTTCTACCGATTCTTGGTAAGTGACTTTTTTGTGTAAATTAGTCTATTAAAAACCCCTTTAATTTTAATATTTTACTTATTTCCACTTAGTTTAGAGAAATTTTTATCCCCTTCAAAAAAAATTCCCGTTTTTTTCCCTCAAGAACTTTAGGTTCTTCCCTTGGGCCTACAGGCCTTTTCTACTTTCCCTAGTGGAGTGTGTGCATTATTTCTTATTTTAAAACCTAGTTAGTGTTTTACTATAATTTAAACTTGACAGGGTGTAATTAGTGTGTTTGTGTGTGTGTTTGATTACACCTTTAGAAATGTCTAAGGAAGCAAAGGTCTCCGGATTCAAGAAGTGTGATGCGTGCTGTCAGAAAATGTCTCTGACAGACGCTCACACTTCTTGTGTCTACTGTCTGGGACCTTTGCACCTGCAGGACTCCTGTGCTGTGTGCCATGGCTTCAGCCCCAGGGTCCTGCAGGAAAGAAAAATAAATTGATCTTAAGGGGCTTACTCAAGCCAGAGGATTCCCTTTCTGTTTCTAGAGGAAGCCCTCTAAGGCATCTAGGTCTTCGGCTCCGACAACTGAGCCGAGACCTAAGGTTTCTAAACCTCTGCCTACATCGGCTCCGGCTGGAGCCGATGAGTCTCAGTCCACAGTTTCTGTGGTTCCCTCGGCTCCGGCCGGAGCCGAGGTATTAGAAGTTCCCATGTCGGCTCCGACCAGACCTTCGGAGCCGACAACTAGGAAGAGGTCCAGGTCACCATCTCTTGGCTCCGTTCATTCGGCTCCAGGATCTCCCCTGCTGTCTGAACGGAGCCAAAGATCTCACTCCTCTAGGTCATCGAGGCTGTCGGATCATGACCTTCAGAGGGTAGTGAGTCGACTTCTTAAGTCCGAGGCACTGGCCCAGATGCTTCAGAGCCCGACTCATCAGTCGATGCCTGCCCCGGTCCATCAATATATTCCTCCTTCAACTCTCTTGAGCTCGGAGCCGAGTCGCATCGGAACCGAGACTGTGATAGCGTCGGAGCCGATACATTTGTCTTCGGCTCCGTCGTCGGCTCCGATTTCTTCTTTGGAAGAATCTCGGCGCCAGACTTCCCTCGTCGGCTCCGAGGGGGTGAGTGGCATCGGACCCTTGTCCGACCCCCCTCTCCCTCTCGGTGCTTCGGCGCTGGTGAGTTCAGCTCCGACATCGGCCTCGGAGCCATCACTGTCGGTGCCGAGGGAGGTTCTTAGCTTCTCGGAGCGGGGACCGCTGGCTTTGCCTGACAGGGGTGCATTCGAGGTCATGCGGAGTGTGTTAGAGCCTGGCTCTACTCCACAGTCGGCTCCGTCCGCCCCTCCCTCTACGGTGCCTCAGGTCAAGTCGACTCACTCCCTCATCCCGGACCGCAGAGAGCCAGCTCCTCAGGAACCCCCTGTGGGGATTTCATCCTCTTCCGAGGCCTCTCCTGATTTGGCAGAAGAGCCCCCTCGGAAGAGGAAGTGTAAGAGGAAACACATTGACTCACCTGAGTCCATCACGTCTGACACAGATTTGGATGATTCTGAGGGTTCCCCCCGTTCCCCTTCTGAAGATGTCTCATTTGCAGACATACTAGAGATCCTGAAACAGAGGGGAAATTGGCCAGCCCTTAACCCTTCGGAGGATGAATCTGTGTACCTTGAGGCGTTTGGCTCTCGCCCTTCCACCTCCTGGGTGTCTCCCCCCTTTGACCCCCTCATGCAGGTGGTTGCTAAGAAGGCATGGACGGCTCCTGATTCAGTGGACCCCACTCCCAGGAGACCCTCCAAGTTCATAACGGCACCAGCAGACAAACAGTTCTTAACAAAAGGAGTTTCTGTGGATGCTATGGTGGTAGCTGCTGCCACTAAGAAGGAGCTAGCTGATCCTTCAGTACCTGTCCATCCACCTAACAAGGAATCTAGGTCCATGGACAGGTACGGGAAGCGGATGTTCTCGTCAGCGACATTTACCATGCGTTCGCTGAACTACTTATGCCACTTTACTCGTCTTCAAAGGGACTTGATCAAGGAAGCGAGTGAAATGTTAAAGGACCCTACAGCTGCGGGTTTTCAAGATAAGATGAATACGCAGCTGGCTACCCTTAACTCCATAACCAACTCCTCCATGCGCCTTCTCTCTTACGCGGCTGATGGAGCGAGTAGAGCCGCAGGGACAGGTGTGGCCTTACGTAGGCATGCCTGGATGCGGCTATGTAATTTCGCGGACCCCTTCAAGACGTCTTTCACTAACTCCCCGTTTGATGGATCATCTCTCTTTGGTCCTCAAGTGAAAGAAACCTTGACTAGGTGCGAAACTGATGGCAAGACCCTTTCTGCCGTCAGAGTCCGTTTTTCTACTCCTTCTAGGCCTTACCCCAAAGGCCAGAAAGGTGGAAAGATGTGGTTCCGTAAACAATCTCAAGGGACTTCGCCTGACGCACAGAGTCGTTTCCCCGCCAGAGGCAGAGGCGGGAATAACAATGGTAGACGTCGCCCTAGGGGCAGGGGGGGTCCGCAGAACCAGGGCAATCGGGAAGCCTTCCCCGACAAGCCCTTTCAGCATCCCTGAGGTGTTGCCCGACTGCCCATCTTCGGAGGCAGTCGGGGGAAGATTGTCACTGTACCCAGAAGCCTGGCTATCCCTGACTCAAGACAAATGGGTACAGTCCATCATTTCTGAAGGCTATTTTATCCCCTTTCTTCGCATTCCAAATCAATCAAAAAAATCCCTTCCAGATGTTCCACCCGCTCAAAGGGATCTAGCGGTTTTGGAGATTTCAAAACTGCTTACAAAAAGAGCAATTCAGCCAGTTCCAGCAGACCAGCAAGGATCCGGAATCTACTCAAGGTTCTTTTTAGTTCCAAAGAAAACAGGGGACTGGAGACCAATTTTGGATCTCAGTATCTTGAACAGATCAGTCAAGAAAACAAGATTTCGGATGGTCACGCTACAATCCATCCTTCCCCTTTTGGGCAAAGGAAACTGGATGTGCTCTATAGACCTTCAGGATGCGTACTATCACATAAAAATGAACAGACGCTCCAGAAGATTCCTCCGCTTCAGGCTGGGAACCAGTCATTTTCAGTTCAGGGCCCTGCCCTTTGGTCTCACCACTGCCCCCCGGGTGTTTACCAAATGCATGGCAGTGGTAGCTTCTCACCTGAGACGACAAGGATTCCAGGTGTTTCCATATTTGGACGACTGGCTCCTCACAGCTCCCACCAAGCATCTCCTTCTGATGACCAGGGATTACACTTTTCGCATTTGTCAGAAGTTAGGCATTTCAATAAATTGCGAAAAGTCTGTTTTGTCGCCTTGTCGTACTATTACTTTCATAGGCGCAAATCTAGACACGGTAGACATGTCTGCGAGACTAACACATCAGAGAATAACAGACATTCACAAACTGGTCTCACTCCTTTTCAACAACAACAGAATCAAAGCCAGATTAGTTCTGAAAGTGTTGGGAATTATGGCGGCGGCCATACCCCTGCTTCCATTAGCCAGATTCCATATGCGGATCCTTCAATGGATGCTCTTTACTCAATGGTCATACCAGGAACTTCCAATGTCTCACACCATTATGATCACGCAAGCGTGCAAAAATCATCTCATGTGGTGGATGTCTTCCCCTCAGCTTTTGTTGGGAAGACCCTTTGTTCCACCCCCTCCGGTTGCTACTCTGACAACGGATGCCTCCCTGATCGGGTGGGGGGGGCATTATCAGGGCAGGACGGTCCAGGGCACATGGCAACCAAACGAATGCCACTTGCACATAAATGTTCTGGAGATGAGAGCAGTGCTTTTAGCGTTGCAAGCCCTTCAAGACTCTCTTCCCTTGGGAACGATTGCAATCCAGACAGACAATATGTCTGTAGTGTGGTACATCAACAAACAAGGCGGAACCAGGTCATACCCCCTGTGTCGAGAAGCACTCAGACTGTGGCAATGGGCGATTTCTTCTCAGCGGTTTCTGATAGCAACGCACATCCCCGGGAAGTCCAATCAAATTGCGGACAAGTTGAGCAGAGCAATCCTTATGCCTCATGAGTGGTCTCTGAAAGACTCTGTGGTGAGAGAAATTTTCCTCAAGTGGGGTCAGCCTTGCTGCGATCTTTTTGCTACTCCCCAAAACAGCAAGTGCAGAGAATATTTCACTCTATTCCCTTTACCAGGCCAACCCAGCAGAGACGCTCTAGTCCAAGTTTGGCCCCGGGGACTTCTGTATGCATTTCCTCCCTTCCCACTAATCTCTCAAGTGATACAGAAAGCTATCACTCAGAAGGCCTCATTGATCCTCATTGCTCCTTACTGGCCTCGACAGGTATGGTTCCCCTTTCTACATCAATTTCTTTTGGAGCGACCGTGGAATCTGGACCTAGTTCCAGATCTTTTGATCCATCAGTCAGGTCAGCTTCATCGCTCCCTCCCCTCTCTGAACCTCACTGCTTGGTTCCTCCAGTTCCAACCTTAGCCAGGCTTCCTCAATTATCTCACTCTGTTCGAGATATTTTGATAGCTTCCCATAAATCTTCCACTAGGAAGATTTATTTGAGTAAGTGGAAACGCTTCACATATTGGGCTCAAAAGGACATAGATCCTTTCACTGCTTCCATCCAATTAGTCCTTGATTTTCTAGCTGAACTCTTCCATGCAGGTTCATCTCCTCTACTCTTAAAGTTCAATTGGCAGCTATTTCTAACTTTCATGTGGGTATTTCTGAATCTACCTTAATGTCCCACAAGCTTTGCAAAGCCTTTTTGAAAGGAGTTTTTCTTCTCAGACCTCCTATAAGAAATCCTCCTTCTCCTTGGGACCTAAATTTAGTACTTGCTTCTTTGATTCTTCCCCCTTTCGAACCTGCAGTCTCCTGTTCTTTAAAATTGCTATCATGGAAGACTCTTTTTCTGGTAGCTATTACTTCAGCTAGAAGAGTTTCAGAGCTTCAAGCACTCAGCTGTCGACCTCCTTATCTATTGTTTCATAAGGACAGAGTATCCTTAAGAACTAACCCGTCCTTTTTGCCTAAGGTGGTCTCGACATCAAATCTAAACCAAAGCATTGACCTCCCTGTCTTTTTTCCAGAATATTCCAATAGGTCTGAACAAAAATTACACTGCCTGGATGTTCATCGTCAATTGAGGTACTACTTGGATAGAACAAAACAATTCAGAAAATCTGATCAGCTGTTTGTCTCCTATGCGGAAAGCAGAAAGGAACTTTCAGTTTCAAAGGTATCATTATCCAGATGGCTAACATCTTTGATTTCCCTTGTATATGAAGTTAGACACCAAAAATTGCCTAATAAACCTAAAGCCCATTCCACCAGAGCTTTGGCTACTTCTTTAGCCTTCCAAGACAGACTGCCTATTGACACCATTTGTGCAGCGGCTACTTGGGCTACTCCTCACACTTTTATTTCTCATTATAAGTTGGATTTAGCTTCTAGGCATAGAGCTAATTTTGTTTCCACTGTTCTCAGGAGTCTGTTCCGTTAGGCCACCCGGGACAAGGTGCTAGGGACGCGGTCCCATCCAGCAAGAATGAAGGCGAGATAGACAACTTAACATATAGAAGTTATGTTCTTACCATAACGTTCCATGTTAGTTGTCTTCTTCTCGCCTTCTTCTTGCATCCCACCCTCCTTCCCTCTGGCCTGGACAGACCTAGAGGAGTTCTGATTGTGACCTCTCTTTCTACCACCTCTTTCTTAGGCATATGCTATTGTGCATATTTCCCGGTTCAGGATGTAGGTCACCCTTCTTTCTTCCTGTTGTTAGAGGTGGACTCTGTTTTAGAGTTATTCTTTTACTTTTATAAGCTGGGGTTAGCTTACAAACGAGATCTGAGGTAACTCTCGCCTAGCATTGTGGGATATAAGGGGAGCCTCGAGCTGGTGGAACCAACTCTCGAGCTTTTAGAGTGGCCGAGTCGGAGCCGAGGTCGGCTCCGAACCCATCCAGCAAGAAGAAGGCGAGAAGAAGACAACTAACATGGAACGTTATGGTAAGAACATAACTTCTATTTTTGCCCTCATAAGACACAAATAGCTGATGTGATTATCTGAAAGACTTAGTTTTGTCCAAATAAAATCAAAGCTGTTTGTGAACATCTAGCAAATGAATGATTCTTTCTCCCTTGTTTTGAGGATTTGGAAATAATGTTGGTAAATTGATGGACCAGTTTAAAGACATTTCACTTACAACCTTAGACGTAAAGGAAGGATTAGTCCTAAGAGAAAGCATCCAAAAATCAGAAAAGGAGGTGCGGCCATAACAGCTTGAAACTCTGAGACTCCCTTAGCTAAAATCAAAGCCACCAACAAAACTATATTCCATGAGCAAACTACTAAAGAAGCAGAAGATGCAGGTTCAAAAGAAAAGAGTTAACTTCTCCAGTTCATAATTCAGGCCCCAAGGGAAAAGGAATAGATTTTCTTGGAGATCTGATCTGAAGGACACCTTTTAGGAATAATTTGCCTCAAAACATGAAAAAAGAGGTGGGTCCATCGTCAAACGGGCAGAACTGGATGACAAATATCCTTTAATACAAGCGTATTTCAGTCCAGAGTTGAGCAGGCAGCTTACACAAGTATGTAAGCTTAATAGGGATACCCAGTTTATAAGGGTCCTGTCTTTTCTTTTGGTACCAAACTGAAAATGTCCTCTATTAAATCCTTTAAGGTTTTTTGGCTTCCTCTAGTACCTGTAGCACTAACTCATCAGAAAGGTGCCAGATTGATTAAAATCCTATTATCCAAACTGTTAGACTGAGAGTTTGGAAGCTAGGATGGATGAGAGGGACCTCTTCTTGTGTGAGTCAGTCCATTCTGTAGTATAACATATGGTGGCTATACTTAGCTAAACCAAAAGAGAAGGGAAAACCAATGTTGTCTAGGCCAAAAGGGGTCGGCAACAGGATCTTTGGATTCACCCTGATTTTCAGAAGTACTTTTGGAATTAAGAGAAAGGAGGAAGGGCATAAAGGAATTTCTCTTTCCAAGAAATTAACATGGCATCTTTTTTCCATGCCTCTGCATGTGAGTTAAAACAACCTGAGCTACCTGTTCAGAATATAGGCAAACAAATCTACCTGGGATGCTTCCCAGTGATGAACAATATGTTGAAAGACCTCTCTATTTAATATCCATCCAGGAAGGTTTGTCTTGAATCTACTTAAGTAATTGGCCATTCAGCTAATCTTTGACAGGAGGTAAGTTGCTTGACAAAACAGATTGTGGTGAATAGCAGTGTCCCAAGCCTCTCAAGGCTAACCTGCAGAGATGACAGAATTGTATTCCACCTTTATTGATGATATACTGCATGACTGTGGTATTGTCTGTCAGGTCTGAAAGAGTACCTATACACTAAAAGTGATAAGCACCAGCATCAGGGCTTTCATTTCCTTTTAACATTGCACCCAGCTACACAGCCTTGTCAAACATGATATATGATGCCATAAAAGTCACCTGATGAAATCAAAACAAACCTCACTAATATAATCGCCCACAAATGTTTGAAAAGAGTTCAACCATCTTACAGAATGGAATAGCTTTCTATCCATGAATTCCACATTTTCTTTTCTCATTCCAGCAACCTTCCCACCTCTTACTTTATACAATTCTAAACTACCTCTGCCATTCCAACCACCTCTCCATACATCCCTCCTTTCTTTCTCAGAGCTATCATATCCAAGAACATCCACCTACCACTTAAACAGATTAAATTTGATAGCTCCCTTCCCCCAGTGCAGACAACCTTCACTCATAGTTTATTTATCATTGCAGAGACTTCATTATAACACCAGTGAATCGCATCCCTCAGACTATCAGACATTATTATCCTCCCTATCCTCTATAACCTAGGAAAAATTCAGGAAAAAAATACCTTCCTTGCATCTCACACCAACCAATACCAGTTTCTTTCTCAAAAGCAACATGGCTTCTGGTCTGGTCATACTACATCCACACCTATCTGGATGTTCACTGATAACATTATTCGTGAAATGGATAAAGGCGTAGTTAGTGGAACTACTTTTATCAACCTCACCAAAGAGTATGACCTTGTTGATCACACAGTCTGCTAGACTATGTCTCTGAAATAGGTATTAGCAATGACAGGCTGCCCTGGTTCAAAGCCTACCTCTCTAACCACCACTTATCCAAGAATTTCAGTTCATCAAACTCTCCATCAAACCATCTGCTGAAAATCCTCCCTCATGGATCTATTCTGGCACCTCTTCTCTTTTCCATCTACAATTCCAAACTTCCTCTTGACTTGGCCTATCTTTCTCTCTTGCTTTATGCTAATGATGTGGTCATATTCCACTCTAACCATTCTCTCTCTTCACTCTTAAGCTCAGACTTCAAGCTAGTTTTCATGCCTTTATTCAATAGGTTAGTGATAAACATTATTGCATTGACTTAGGTAAAAGCCAAGGAAGTAAGTAGTCCACCACGTGGCTTGGTTTACTGTGTTATGAAACTTTGTTTATTAGTATGCTGGTGTTTTTTGTGTTCTGACTATCGCTTCACTTCTCTAAAACAAAACCAAAAACAATGCTTTTTAGTATTAAGCAAAAATGTACTTATCTCGCCAGACTTCTACAAATCCTCAAGCATCTGAATAGTACTATGGAAATCATCATTATAGTCAAAAAAGCTATGTATTTGTTTGGTCCTTCTCCTAAATTTCCAGCTCCACCTGCTCTATGCACATAGAAAATCAACTCTCCCCTATTCTCCTTTCCTTCCAGATCTTGTAGGAATGCTGTAGGCAAAGGAATCTTACCGGCTAAGGTATAATATGAACAGACAGTCTCTGATTACTGCAGCCTCTAACAGAAATGCATCTACCATTCAAACCATCTCAAATGCCATATGCACGTTTAGCACTCTCTCTCCAAAGAATGAACACCACTGCAACATCACAGAAAAGTTAAGCTAACTGGTTACCTATGAAAAATGGGATGACTTTATACTTGCGACTCAGCTGTTTAAATTTATGAAGAGTAAGACCTTTCTCAACCAGTCTCCAAACTAATCAGGGATGCATCAAAATACAGTCTTAAAAGTCTTAACCACTCAGGTCCTTTCCTCCATCCCCCAGACTAGACCTTCTCAGTACTTGGTCCCAAACTGTGTGAATCTCTCTTCTCTTTTCTTAAATATAATTTTTCTTGTCTCAGTTTCAAATCAGAACTAAAAGCACATTAAAAGACTTAAAGAAAATGCAACTGTTTTCTCTCTCTCTCTCTCTTGCGCATTGTATAACTTCTTCCTGCTG
>NC_056739.1:1676821193-1676837702 GCF_019279795.1 Protopterus annectens
TATCTGAATTTCTTGTAACATTATTCCTTCCCATTACTGTCTTTTTTATCTTGAATTATATTATTGTCTCTTTCTTCCTTTCTTTTTCTATTACTGGACAGTCAAACCAAAATGACCAGACTCTTTACATTTCCTACAGAAGGGTATACAGTTTGTAGCAGTATGATCTTGTTCCTCACACTGCCCACATATTCTGTTTTGTAAATTCCTGAATCAAATGCTCTTCATCCCTACACTAGAAGCAGGCCTTCAGTTGCCCCAATACCTAAAAATTCCTATATTCCCATTCACTGTTTCATTATTTCAAATGTGCGGTGAGTTTCCAGCATGCATACCCAAAGTAACCCACACTTCTCACCCCCCCGTCCATACATTTCTGTTATCATACATTTTCTTTTTGCCATTCACTTTATCACATTTTGAAAGAAAAAAGTTCTAAAACAGTTTAAAGTCATCCATTTATGAAGTTCTGAATTTCATGGTTACTTTCCTTTTAACTGCAAGCCACATTTCTGAAAAATAAAGTTTTTCCAATGTAATATATTGTTTTTTTTTTTTTTATCTGCTTCACCCATAAACTAGCCTACACCTGAAAAGGTCTCAAAAATTAATTCACACAAGTCTTCTGACTCAAATGCATCAAAACTGTCATGTCTCTTAAACTAAATCCTAATGGTGATATGTATCCATAATGTCATGCATATCAATAAAAGCACAGTCTTTTTTCTTATTCGTATCTCTGATCTTTATTCTGAAGTTGCTTCACTTCAATTTCTGTCAGATACCTTTCTGCTTCTTGTTCCTTGACTTACCACTCTTGAATATGTTTTTTCTTTGCTTCATTTCTGTCATCCAAAGTGCCCAGTTTTAGATACACATTCTTAAAACTACTTACGAAATCCATCAAATTATCTCTTACTTTCAGCCTTTGTAATCTGCCTCCCTACCATGTTACCATCATTATTGTCTGACTGTTTATGTAACACTCATTCCATCACAGCTCTCAAGCTCACCTCCTAACCTTCATCTAGTTCTTCTTCCTTTATTAAATTCTCCATCACCTCTGTATCTAGACATCAGCTCTCTAACTCTGAAAGTATGATTTCCTCTATCTCTCTCTCTCTCTCTATTTCCCTCTCTCTGAGATTTTCAGCAACAAGGTTTACTCCTTCCACCATCTTGGAATTCTCCAAGCACTGACAACAGCTCTCTAGCAAAACCTACTACTCAAAAAGAGCAGAAGAAGTTCCCTAGTGCCCTGGACAAATTTCCCTAGTAGTCTAAATACCACTATGGGTCTCTCCTTGAAAAAGGATAATGACCTAATGCGGCTAACCTAGTCAACAAAGGATAGCTAAATAAATAAATAAACAACAACAACAAAAGAACTGTACAAATGTCACAGACAAACTCAAAGAATGCTAGGAAGGTCACTAGGAGCTTTATTTGTTCTTCAGTGTTCTTCAGTCTAACTGCTGATCTTTTGACACATCAAGTGCTTTCCTGGGCTTAAAACAGTATAAGTCAAGAATATTTTCAGCTGAAATGTGTATCACAGCTTCTTGTATGAGATACCCAATATGTTGGGACCATTCCTGGGAAAAAAATGATTTCTAAGTGCATAGGGTATTGCTTTATCACTTAATTAGAAAAGAAGAGAACATATGTCTCAGATATGAGGCACGTCAAAACTCTTTAACTGGGTCTCAAAAGCAGTATTCTGTTATGCATGCACAGTTATGTAACCATGCTTTGAGTCTTCACCTGCCACAAGTAGAAATGCCAGTTCTTTCCTAAAGCTTGTTACTTTGTTAATTTATTACACATCATGAAACATGAGCAGTTCTCAAATGTGGAAGACGTTTTAAGAAGCTAATTATAAAACTGTTGCAACATCTTTCAAACATTTCATAGTACAAAAAGCTTATGCTAGAATCTATTTGTACATTCATTAATTAAGCAATAACCCATGCCTGGGTGTGGGTAATGCTGGATTTACCCACGGTTGGTGTGATTTGGTCATGAGGGTGAAGCCTGAGAGGCCAAACAAAGACAACCGTGGGTAAATCCAGCATTGCCCACACCCAGAAGTGGGTTATTGTTATTATACAATGACATTATTTAAGAAAAAAAAATACTTTTCTTAAATAATGGCATTGTATAATGCCTCCGTGCTGCCCCTCCACAGCTGTCTGGTATTCTGCAGCAGTTCTTATGTACTGCACATGCATATGCTTATGCAGTACATCAGAGCTGTGTGTGGAAGCAACGGAGAAAGGAAGATCTCCATTGCTTTTTAAAAGGTGTCTCGGTATGTTAAAAGAGTTTAACATAGCGAGATAGCTTTAAAAAAGCAACAGAGAAAGGAAGATCTCCGTTGCTTTTTTTTAAGATATCTCGCTATGTTAAACCCATTTAACATAGCAAGATTACAGCAACGGAGCTCTGCCATTCTCCATTGCTCTCTAACACAAAAAAAAAAGTCTTATACTAATGGAAAAAGTCCAGGCTACTGGAACTTTTTCCATTAGTATAAGTCTGATTTACAACGGGCATGCTGACCAATCAGTGTGCACGTTTTGGAATATTAATGGGGGGTCATTGTATAATTAATAACAATGACTAATCAGGACCATTTCACAACATGCTTCCTAAGAATCCCATTAATGAATATTCCAATGTGTATGATGGTACAATGACAAGCTATGAAGTGCGGCAGAAAGACATCATTCATGACAAATGTACAAGTACAGTATACATGACAGGCAGATTTATACAATAATAATATACCTGTTTAATATGTGTTACTCCCAACAAGACCCTTAATCTGACTAAACATGCAAAGTGCTTCCTAGAGTAATAGAATTCTGCACATAGGCTCTTACCCAGTTAAGAAAAAATAGAACTTTACTGACAAGATATTAAGAATAAAATTCTATATATTAGATGTCAGTTTCACACATAATTACCAATTATCTTAGTATTTTCAAAGCATTAAATAGACATTTTTGTTCTTTGCTGCCTTTTCTCTTTTTTAGCAAAGGAGTTTGGCATAGCACTGCTAAACCAGTTCTTTTTTGGTTTCATCTAATAAACGTAAATAATTCTGCATTTTAAAAGTGTTATTTATTTGCTTTTTTTTTACTTTTCATAAGCTACATTTGGTGATTTATACACTATAAACATAAAGCATAGCTGGATTTCTTTACATGTTTATTCAATTGCATTGTGTTAACCATGTGGCCTTAATGGGAATTGAAGTTTTCCCTTTTCCTGGAGGTAGTTTACTGCATCCATAATACTCATCATAAGTTACAATTATGTCCTAACTAAACCCAGATGGCATGGCTGATCAAAGTTTATGTTTTTACCATATATGAAAACAATAATCTCCAGTAACCAAGAAAATGCATCCCAGAAGCACACTGTTAAAAGTTCTATTGTTTTACTAATTGTTCAAAGCTTACAGTTGTTTGAAAAGATTGTGACACTGTACACAAAGCTTGTGGACTTGTATTTCAGACAATAACTGATTGTGGAAAATTCATCAACAAGATCCTGCTGCATTTACAGACATTTGTCAAACTGTGGTACTTGTATATACTATAGATAAACCTTTAACTGTTCCAGTTAAGAAAACTAAATTGACATTTAAATGAAATGGTACTTTTCTGTCAAACTGGACAAGAATGGTCATTCTTAGCCTGTTAGCCACGTGGCAATGAGGAGGATAGCTGGTAATGATTATGGCATACAGGAGCACTGCAGTCTCACATCTGAAAGTTATTGTTACAGAGTGGTTGAATTACCTTTCATTACTCTAGTAAATTGCAGTTATACACATGCAGTACAGTACTTGTGACAGATTTGAGAGTTTAGATCATTTATGATACAGTGCATTTACTATCTGTTTGCATGAACTTTCTATATGAACTACATGAATATCTATCTGTATCAAAACAATAGCTCTGTTAGGAAAACAGGAGTGGTTGCTGCAGGTGTGAACTGTTGGATGGGACAGTCGGCACTGTAGCAGAAATGCCAATCTGTCCCTGTGATTGGTTGAGTCACTCTATTATTAACATTAAGTATGACTGCCGCTAATCATTTAAGCAGTCACTATTAATGGCACAGCTACTTAAATCATTTAAATGACTTCCCAAAGTGTGTTTGAGAACCGCTATAACAAGGAGGTAGTATAACTCTCTCCTACAGTTTCTGTATTAAATATAGCATAGGAAAGGGTTACTATCTTCAGAAGATAGTAGCTCATTGCTTAGTTTTGAAAGATTTTGGTTTTGGCAGTTTACTAACTATGGAGGATATCTTTTTTCTTTTTTTTCTTGCTACTCAACTTAGGTTGACAGGGAGTGACAACTTGGGGATTATCCAGAGTGCCAATCAACCCAGCTATACCACTGAACATTATTTATATAAACACACCACACACACACACACACACACACACGCATATATATATATATATATATATATATATATATATGTATAATATATATATATATATATATATATATATATATATATATATATATATATATATATATATATATATAATATATATATATATATATATATATTTATTTATATATATGCATATACTTACGTGTGTGTATATATCATATTATTTTATTAGCTCTACTACAAACTCTTGAATATACTAATTCTCAACACTTAAACTGACAATTATAACTAGTTAACAGTGTAATCAGTCAAATACATGTAAAAATTAAAAAAAAGGCTTTATTTGCAAGGAGGATTATTAAGTGATCTTGTTGAGGTGGTTCTGAGCTAGGCCATTTGGACTTGTTTTATGTTATTCTGCCTTTGTCCTAGTCTTTAGAAAGACTTTTTTTTCAATCTTATTGCTTGCTATTCCTGTGCTTAGAATTGCTTTTTTTTTTTTTTTTTTTTTTGCATTTTTTTGTTTTCTCCTTGTATTTTGTCTGCCTCTTACAGTCCTAACAAACATTTTTTTTTTTTGCATCCTATGTTTTTTTTTTTTTTTTGGAAGAATCTGAGAAGACTGTTTTTGTATTGCTTTTTGAATCCTTATGATGACTTTCAGGTATTTTTCAGAAGTCTTATAAGAGTTTGCATTTGTGCTGTTTCTTTGAATACTTAAAGGACATTTCATGCCCTGTGACCACTTTGTGCCCTATGTTACTGAGGGAAATGAGCAGAGATAGGCCTTACTTTCCAACCCTGTTCAAGGAAAAATCAGCCTTTTTTGATCCAAAAATAAAGTAACTGGCCTGATCTCTTCTTAGGTCCTGGTCTTCAAGGTACAGATGAGTGTTTTCATCTTCCTGGACTTTAGCTGCATTTCAGTGTTTCTACCTATGAATCAATTTGTGGGCAGGACATGATGTCAGAGGCTATTCCTTTCTCTCTGATTGGCCATCTTTGTCAGATTGAAGCTGGACATGTTCAGATTTGCCTTGGTCTGGTTTCTGTGCAATGCAGCATTTCCCTTAGCATTCTTTTTTTCTGTTTCAGCTTAAAATTAAAGGTACAAAAATTAGTATTTCAACCTTCTTCTGGCTTAGAATCCACCTCACAAGTTAAAGGGGTAAGTTTTTTTCAATGCCTGTTTTCATGGGTGTTCTCTCTTTACTTTGAAGTCCCACATTCTGTGATTGCTGGGTTAAATGAATCTTGGACTAAGAAGTCATTCCATATGTTCATAGGTTCAAAGAAGGTTATTAGGCTAATGGCATTATTGCCTTTACAAGCTGAGCCATATTTATCCCAAGTTGCCCCAATTGTCAGTGGTTAGGTGAGTGAAGTTGGCAGAGGTATAGGTCTATGTTAATTAATAATGACTTCATCTGTCCACGAGGGACTGCCACCCCAAGAGTGAATATGTGGCCACCCATCCATATTTACATATATATATATATATATATATATATATATATATATATATATATATATATAGGTTGTGTTTGAAGAGGATCAGGGAGGGGCTCTGTTTCACATGAACTGGGAAGTTATTCGAGAGAAGTGGCAGTCTCTGAGAGATCTATCTATCTTTCCAGCATGATTTGTTCATGTAAGAGGCTAGGTTAAGATCCCTGGAGCAAGTGAACCTTGTGCAGTTTGATTTATGAATGTACAGCATTTCCATCGGGGCAGGGTCAGATACTACTTTGTAAAGTGGGCACAGTTCACACCTTAGCATCCTGTAGGAGACAGAATACAGTGACAGGGCTTTCAGTCTTTCTGCATAAAACTTGTTTTCTTTACCCTATAATTTCTTGGTGAGAAACCTCTATGGTCTTTCCAAATGTTGGAGGTGTCTGGTGAGGTACATGCAAAATATATACATATATATATATATATATATATATATATATATATATATAGATATATACACACACACACACACACACACACACACACACACACACACACACACACACACACACACACTAGTTGCTGAAATTTCACCATCTCACTACTGATTGCTCAACTCACATCATATTCATGACTGTCAATATTTATTTTTTTCTAGGGAGGCAAGTCTCCCTGTACCCCACAAACAGGAGTCTGCTCCTACCCCCCGTACTATAAACATACTGCAGCCGAGTTCACATAAACTCAACAAAAGTGTATTTATTGACACAGACAAAAAAAAATGAAGAGCTGACAACAATGCAAGAACATACAAAGAGAAATGTATAAAGAAAAGTGAAGAGGCAATGAGCATAATTTATATCGTGAATGGGGTTCCGATTTTTATCTATCAGCCTCTGAAAGGTGCTTGGTGCTCCATTTAGGCTATGTGGTAACACTGTTTATTAAAACAGAACATCAAGGATCACCAAAGCTGAAGCTGTTTTTTTTTTTTTTAAGAGTTAGAATAAATGGTATCTGCCTATATATCTTCACCAAGTCGAGAGTTGTCAGGTATCTGGCCTTCCCTATATTCTCTACTAATTCATCAATTCAGGGCATGCCATTAAGTTTCCTAATGTCATTACAGACTATACCACTTCATCAGATTTAGGGATGCAGCATTATTGGGCTACTGCAGTTACTCTGACTCTTTTGTTACACCCAGTTTTCCTATTTTTTTTTTTATTTCTTCTCTTACTAACTGCTTTTGTGACTCTGGTTTTCCAGAATGTCTCTAGTCTAACCTTTATTCCAGGGACTGCCTCTGTATTGCAGTAGCTTAGTTGTCTCTGACATTTCTGAGAATGCTCCTTTATTTCTTAATAATAATGATTTTACTTCCTGCTTTTGTAGCTTTGATAATGATTCCTCCATCTGCATTTCAGGTAGAGATTCTCTTGTCTTTCCTGTGTAAATGTCAGCTTGTATACTCTCTGCAGAATGTATTGCTTTTTTCTATGCCTTTAGCACATTAATGATCTATTTCTCTTTCCTGGCTGTCTAACTGTATAGTTAACTGCACTTATTCTTTCCACCATTTCAAATGTCTGCTGCCATTTGGCTAGAAATCTGTTTTCCGTAGCATTGGTTCTGATCTTATTGATTAAATTCTCTACATCAGTGATTCATATTATAAACACATTTCTGAATTTCCAGGACTATCTGCATGTTTCTTTCTTACAATGGGCATTACCAGCATTAATCTGTCCTACAAATTAACATTTTCAGTGGTGTTTTTACCTTTTCACAAGTTTTCTTGGCAATGTTATGCAGAACTTTCAGATGCCTGTGATTCAGAAGTTCAACAGGGTAAACCCAGATGAAAACTGTGAGACATCTTTGATTGCCAAGAATAAACAGGGCAAAAAATAGTCCAACTTTTTCCCATATCATGGATTTTAGTGTTTTCTTAAACCTCTTTAGTAATCATCAGTTGTCACCTGGTAGACTGTTATTTTCAACTCTTTTAATTTAAATCAGTGATATAACGGATGCGATAAACCTTCGGAAGAAGGGAATGCCTTGGGAAAGTATCTCCTTGCAATAGCCTTGGTATTAGTTTGTGTAATAACACTGCATCTGGATATAGTAACACCATTAATACATTTTTCTAATGACCCCATGATGTCCTTACAAATATATTTAAATGGTAGTTCTATAATAGGTATTGGGATCGAGTTTTATATCCAATGTAGGATACATTTTTCTGACATTCTGGACAAGAAGCATGGAACTTCCCAATCTGTATTATTACACCTGGTCAGTAAAATTAGGCTAATATTTTTTTGCTTGTTTTTTTCTTTTTTAAGTTTATTTCGCTTAACGTTATGTCTGCTTATGCAGAGTTACATTTTCCCATAACTTGCTTCAATGTGGGAAGTGTAAATTCTGCCTCAAAAACATAGTTACTGCAACATCACCTGGACTTTTTTTCTTGAAAAAATGTATTCCTAAACAAAATTGCTTTGAGATGTATTTTGTCTGCCATCAACACAAGCCTTGAGTGTTCCTTTTATTTTGTTTTTCTACATTCACATTAGTGTAAGTTGTTACCACCATTGTACTTTATTGTTCTTTCCTATTCTGTTCCCTTGCTAGTAAAGGCATGTCAGAACAACTTTATTGGAAGTTTTTTTTTCTTGCTATGCAGACTCCTGATGCTTAGAGTCCTATGTCAAATGTATTCCCTTCTTTACACTAGAAGCAAGTGACTCAGAGTTCTGTTTCTCCTACATATTTCTCTTTTTATACTCACTTCATTCTGTGGCTCATCCTTCAAGTGCCTTCCTTTCCTATTTTTTTTTCTCTGTTTCTCTGCTAACACTTCTTGAAAGTTTCTGCGCATACTTCTGTCGTGAACTGATTATTATTTCAGAGTTTCTGATCACTTCATCTCTAGTTCCTATACTGACATGAGTTACAGTTTTGGGTTTCTTTTGCTCTATCAGTGGGATATGCTTCTGATAACAGAATTTTTTGTGTATCTAACAACAACAGCAGCAACATTCTGACTTCCTTTGCAGTATTTATGCTACCTCCTTTCTTTAGGTTTTGATTCTGAATTTCTAGATAAGTATCACTGCCTTGTTTCCCCGCCACATTCTTATACTGAACGGGAGTATTAAGCTGCTGTTCTACTTCTGTCTTATTAGGCATATAATCATTTTGTCACACTATGCTTATGGAGCCAGATTTTCCATATTTTTTTTTTTAAAATGAAGAAAATCATTTCCTAAAGGTCCATAATAAATAAAAACAGCAGTTACAGCTACCAGATACAACAGTTTCCTAATATTTGTCTGGATTTCTACATGTGTTAGTGGGTAATCTTTTCTGTCATTAACATGAATGTATAATTCTGCCACTTCTTGGTTGCAACTAATGTTATGCTTATGAATTAAAGATCCCTTAGCAAAAAGAAATCATACATTCAGAATCTATCAGAGCTTGAATCTCCATTCCATCTAAGAACTACTCCTACACGTATACTTCACTAACCACCCCCCCCTTTTTTGCTCAACCTATCACTATCCTCCTCATCACTAAGCCACTCCCCTGCCTCTATCATTCCTCATTAGTAATAATTAATTCTCTTTGGGCTACTCACTCACCTTTCCTCACCATTTAATACAGTAACTACTTCCTAAATCAACTCATATACAACTTCCATTACTTTCCTATTTGCATAATTTAACCCTACTCAATCTCTTTCAGCACTTTCTCCTTTTTTCTGCTTTACCTACTCACACAAACTACTCCTACCTCATTTCTACTTACTATAATGGCCCCAACACACAAAACTATTTTCACAAACATACTACTCTTAACTACCACAATAGCCTCTCTTACAATACCTTACTCACTAACCTTCTTAGAAAATCTTTCTCTTCCTGAACAAAACCATCACTTCCAGCAAACTTTACCATCTTCTTTCATCTACTACCTTAGCCACAGTAACATAACCTGCACCTCTAACTATATACTATCAAAATATCACAGAGCAACCCATGTTACTTACTTCACTATCAAAAAGAATTTTAATAATTTCCACAAAATCCTTAAATTTCTACAATACCCCCAGCAACACCCCCTCCTAGACGGTGATATCCATCCAAACCCTGGCCCCAATACTAACAATACCAATTACCCCTCCTTGCCTGTGATCCCTACATTAACTAAACCACCTAATTCCCTCCTGATAGCTCACCTTAACATTTGAAGTATAAACAATAAAATTTCCCACCTACATGCACTCCTAGAAGTGCACTCATTTGATATTCTCTGCTTTACAGACACTTGGCTAAAACCATCCACTCTTGACCAGGAAATTACCCCTCCTGGCTATAATATCCTTAGATGTGACCGTAAAACCAAAAAAGGTGGAGGTATAGCCATTCTCTATAAATCTAATCTCCAAATATCCCCCTTTAATGTGCTCCCATCATTAGATACAAAGTCTGAAACCCTGACTGCTAAACTCCAAATCAACAACTCCAAATCTATCTATCTATCTAATTTGCATGTATTTCCCCCCTGGTAACAATACCAGTACTCTTGAAAATTTACTTAGTTACCTCTCTACCCAACTACCCCAGGAGACCATTGTACAGGGTGACTTTAACATTGACTGGTCCACCTGCAGTTCCCCTAACCCTACTAATCACATAAATCTCTTAGGATTCTCACAAATAATGACTACTCCTACTAGAATCCACAAGCTTAGGAGTAAGGAAACCACTCTTGACTGGATCCTTATTAATAGCCACCCTGAAACGTATACACCAGGAACCCATCCTGACGATATCAGTGACCATATGCTTACCTACATTATTAGACAAAAAGTCCATATCCCAACTACTAATAATTTCAAAACCTCCCGTTCTAAAAAATTCTTTAATCCAGACAGATTCCTAAATGAATTACAAGCTTCTGACTGGTCACCAATGACTCATCTTGAACTTGATGAAGCAGTGAAATACTTTAATAACAAATTTATTTAAATCCTAGATTCCCATGCACCTTATTGCTCTTCTAGAATAAGAACCAAATCTGCCCCATTGCTCACAAAACAAACTAGGCAAAAGATGCTCTTCAGAAATAAAATCTGGGCTAAATTGAGAGCCACCAAATGTCCATCAGATCACCTCCACTTTAAACAGTTAAGAAATGCCACCAAGAAAGATATCCTTAGAGACAAAAAAGACTTCTACCTTCACCTCCAACAAACCAGTCAACAAACTCCACAAAAAGTTTGGTTAGGGATAAACAAACTTATTCAGCCAGGCCACTCTACTACTCCTGCCCCTTCAGGATTCAACCAGAATAACTCCAAAATGATTCCTGATGCCTTTAATAACTACTTTACAAAAGCCATTCTAACCCTAGCCAATTCTTTATCTCCTTTTACTGCTTCCCCACTAAATATCTCTAAGACTTCATATCCTACCTTTCAAATACAACCTGTACCTACATCTCTCATCTGTAAGCTCCTTCAAAAATTGAAACCTTGCACCTCTTCTGCTGACCATCTCCCAGCTGAATACCTACAAAATGCTGCAAAAGCCATAGACTATCCCATCTCTATCCTTATTAATAGAACTATCTCAGAAGGCAAAATCCCTACCATATGGAAAGTATCCCACATCCTCCCTCTACATAAAGGTGGATCATCTATTGAGCTTTATAACTTTCGGCCTATTGCCTTACTCTCCCCAATAGCTAAGATAATGGAGAAATGTATTCACAAACAACTACTTAACCACCTTCTACAAAATAATTTACTGGCAAACTGCCAACATGGCTTCAGGCCATTCCATAGCACAACGACTGCCCTGCTATCCTTCACCAACTCTATAAACAGAAATCGTAACAATAACTCATTTTCCTCTGCGCTATTTATTGATCTGTATAAAGCCTTTGATATGGTTAACCATAACTTACTTCTAGACAAACTGAAAGCCAATTCACTCAATCCACAAGCATTAGAATGGTTTAGGTCTTATCTGGAAAACAGACAGCAATCAGTACTTTGGAATAACAATCTGTCTACTTTACTTCCAGTAAATATTGGAGTAACCCAAGGCTCTATCCTAGGTCCCCTTCTTTTTTCCTTATTTATTAAAGATCTACGCATAAACATTCCACAAGCCACCTGCATTCAATATGCAGATGACTCTACTTTAATCTGTACAGCTAAGAACATTGCCTCTCTCCAGTCCCTCACCCAAACTGTTTTCCATAATGTTGAAAATTGGTTTATGCAACACTGCCTCCTCCTAAATCCCAAAAAAACAAAATTACTGCTTTTTACTCCAACTCATAAATCACCTCATCCATCCTTCTCAATAACCTCTAACAATGCTACCAACATAACCCCAGATACTACAACCCGCCTATTAGGTGTAACAATTGATAATCGCCTCAACTACAATGACCACATTAACTCCACTATAAAGTGTGTTAATAAAAAACTTGGTACCCTCTATAGAATTAAACCCTTCCTTACCCCTTCTGCCAGAAAAACTATTGCCCAGACCCATCTTATTTCTACCCTTTTCTATGCCTCTGCTACATATACTAACCTATCTAAAAACAACCTCTCCAAACTTTCCCCCTGTTATAATAGCATAGTGAGATTCATCACTTGCTCCCCCTTTAAAACTCACCACTGCCTCAACCTCAAACAACTGGGATGGCTAGAATTACATACTTTTTCAACAATTACTTATCACCCAAAAGATCCTGTACCACCCCAACAACACCCCTATTCTCACTAATATGATTACACCATACAAAAATCTGGCTACACTACGCTCTGCTAATAAGTTTCTATCTTCCTCGATTAAATCTAACAACAAAGCTGGTGACTCACTTTTCTCAAACACAGCAGGTAAAAACTGGAATCAGCTTCCTTCTGAAATATCAACCCTTGCTTCTACTTCTCTATTTAAAAAACATCTTAAAGAACATCTTAAAACTCACTGGCTATGTCCATGTGCGAACCCAGACTGATATCTCTTTCCCCTTCCTGCTCTCACCCCTTTCTCTACTCGTCTAACCTATGCCTCTCATTCTAGTCACTACACTTTCCTTCGTAGTATGAGGATAAAATAAAAGGGTCTTCTCTCCTTTGGGTCTTGCTCAAACTTACTATTGTGTTTAGTATAATTTTTCTTTTGACCAATGTTGCCTCTGTACTGAGATTTTACGTGTCTTTTTATATATTGTAAACTTTGTCACTGTTCATGCTTAGAGCTTTTCTCCCCGGGCCTCTACTGAAAATGGACATATATCCAGTTAGACTAGCCCAGTCAACAAATGTAAAATAAAATAAATAAAATAAAACTCAATATAATTCACCACTTTTGTGATCACACAATAACACAAGGAAACTCAGTCGTCCTATATGTTGGAATAACTTCACATAAAGCATGAATTTCAGTTTTCACATTCCTGACAGAAGCAGTTCCTTCAGTGTTAGTAGTACAGATCTTAGCAGTGTGACCCCTTCTCCATAAATGTAGCAAATTATCACAATGCTTGCTGCATATTGCTTCATAGTAATTACATTCCTTAGAGCAGTTTTAACCTTGGAAGTCAGGGATTCATGTTTAAGTATTGTTTCGCTAACTAAGAGATGTTCTATGAACAGGACATGTTTAGCAGATTTCTTGGAATCACTGGGAACATCTGTTTTCTTATATTGCTAGGCAAAGCTCTTTTATACTATTCTCCTGCCAAAATGTTTATTTTTTTTTTACTTTACCTTTGCTATCAGGTTCAAGACAAAACTTTAAAATAAATCATGCATTGGTGTGAAGTTTAGCGATGTTCATAGGTTAATAGGTACTTACTAGTTTATTGATCTGTGAGAATCTTAAGAAGCCTAGCCTTGCATTCCCATGGTAGTTATTGGCCCTTTTATTTTGCAATGCAAATATCAAAAGATGGGTCAAACAAGTATATCTTCAGATAATTATATGTTTTCCCTATCCATACGGGCCTGTGGTGCTAAAATAGGATTGAATTTCTGATTACCCATCCGATGATCCAAATCACATTTGAATAGAGTAAGAGAGGTACTCCGCTTTATGAGGCCAGGAAAACAGTTCAATGGGCATGGTATTTTTTGGGATACATACTTATACTTCCAGCAAGTTCTAAGAAGCCCCTCCAGCTAGTGTTTATGATACTACTGGACTTGTGAATGTGTAATAGGTTTGGCAGAATAAGATCTATTAATTCTCTATATACAAGGCAGAGGTTGTCCCTTGATTGTATGATACCAAGAAGAGAGACCTTGAGATGGTCTGCATAGCTTTTATGATTTAAGCCTTTAATTTTTTTTAGTAAGAAACTATTGTCATTCCAGTTATTACAAATGTTTGCACCGGCACATACCAAAAGGAGCATTATTTTTATTTATTTATTTATATTTATTTATTTATTTTACATTTGTTAACCGGGTTAGTCCAGCTGAGCGTTTAGCTCATTTTCAGTGGAGACCCAAGGAGAAAAGCTCCACAGTCAGTATTTACATTTTACTTCCAATCAGTAAGACATTTTCATTTGCAGCTAAACAGATAGAGAGATAACATTTACAATAAATCATACAGAAAACAGTTGGGTACAATGTCAGAAATCATACCGCAAAAAAACATTTACAATAAATCATACAGAAAGCAGTTGGGTACAATGTCAGAAATCATACTGCAAAAAGAAAACATTTACAATAAATTATACAGAAAGCAGTTGGGTACAATGTCAGAAATCATACTGCAAAAACTTGGGTACAATGTCATGAAAGGGATACAGTGTTCATAATTCCTAAGTGGTTATATACAGTTTAGGTATAGGAGTAGTAGTAAGGGGATGAAGTGGTTAAGCATAGAGACAGAGGGGCAGATGTTTATTAAGCTAGACAGTGGAAGAGAATGGAGGGAGGAGGAACAGAGGCTAAGGTTGGGTAGTTTCAGGGAGGATGACTACAGTGATAGGACCATTTATTTGTTAGGTATCTCCAAATGGCTAGTTTGAAATGCTTGGTTTGGTCAAGGGACCTAATTTCTAGGGGTGGTTGGTTCCAAGTTGCAGCAGGGTTATAGTTATAGAGTAAACACCCTGTTTTGGTTTTGGGTTTAAAGATCTGTAGGAAGTCCTAGTCTGAGCTATGTAGTGTCCTGGTTGGGGAATATTTAGATATAATAGATAGAAGGCTGGGGCAGAAAGATGGTAGATAGAGGATGGTGTTAATCATTTGCAGTCTATGTAGTAGGAGCAAATGAGGGAATTCTAGCCTGTCCAATTGTTTAAGAGATAGGCAATGGTGTGACTTGTAGGTGTGGTTTGCAGCAAATCTAGCAGCCTTATTGTAGGTAGTTTCAAGTTTAGTTATGAGTGTGGTATTAAGATTTGTGAATAACTGACAGCTATAGAGAAGGGTGGGAAGAAGAAATGCATGGGAGAGAGTTATTCTGGCTGTAATGGTTAAACGTATTTTGTTATGGTAAAGGAGTCCAAGTTTCTGGTGGGTCTTTTTGATAGAGGTAGTGACTTGTAGATCAAATTTAAGCTGATCATCTATTATGACTCCTAGCAGTTTAGTGCTAGGTTCAGCAGTAATGATAGTGTTATTGCTTGATAGGATGGAAAATGTAGTTTTGAGATTGATGAGTTTTTTTGGGAGGAAGAGTAGGAGCTTAGTTTTCTTAGGGTTGAGAATTAATTTGTTATCACAAAGCCTTGTCTCTATGGTGTTGAATGATGCTCGGGTAGTACAGTGAAGGTCAGATGGATTGTCAGCAATGGTGATGACTGTTGAATCATCTGTATATTGTACAAGTGTAGAGTTGGGACAAGAAGTGTAAAGTAGGTTGGTGAAAATATTGAAGAGCAGTGGCCCAAGTATGGATGCTTAGGGGACACCCATTGGGACGCTTGGGGGGGGGTAGAGCAGAGTGCCTTTTAACAGCTTGCTGGTGGTTAGAGAGATAGCTAGAAAACCAGGATATGGTGGTAGGAGACAATCTTAAATGAGAGAGTTTGTCTAGGAGGAGGTGATGGGAGACAGTGTCAAAGGCTTTGGACAGGTCGAGGAACAGGCATGAAACTAGTTTATTGTTGTCACGGGCCAGTGATACAGTATTGATGAAGGATATTAGTGCAGTTGTAGTACTGTGTTTAGGAAAAATAAATAAATAGATAAATAAAATAAATAAATAAAATAAATGATTATTATTTAGTTATTTATTTTACATTTGTTAACCAGGGATGTCTGACTGAGCTGAAAAAGCTCTTTTTCAGCAGAGGCTCAAGGAGAAAAACTCCAAACAGAAAAATAATTACAGATACATTTAGATATTTTGACATGGTCAGTATACACACAAATTACAATAGACATGTTTTTACAGTGGTATGCAGCACATCCATGGATCAGGATGTCAGACCTTTAGATATAAGCTAAGTGATGAAAAAAGACTTCCTTGCAATAGTGGGTACAATAGGATTGAAGAGCAATTCATTATCAGATTAGGTGCCTAGACCTCATATAAGCTAAGTTTGATGAAAAGATTCCTTGCAATAGTGGGACAG
>NC_056739.1:1676838202-1676855702 GCF_019279795.1 Protopterus annectens
ACCTGTGAGATGCAAATATCAAAGAGGAGAAGTCCAAGGATTGAACCCTGAAACACTCCATTACTGGTAGGTCTTTTAGAGGAGATAGAGCTCCCCACCTTTACTTCCAGGGTTCTGTTTGTGAGCATGTTTGCTATCCAAGTAAGTTAACATTTATCTGGGAGAGTTTATCTATGATGCCTATGTGTGTGGAATGGTGCTAAATGCCTTTGCAATGTCTAGATTTGCAGTGTGCACCGATTTGGCCTCATCTATTGCCTCAGTGACTTATTTTGAAAATCGACCAGGTTAAGTATGCAGGACCTGCCTTTGCAGAATCAGAACTGGGTTGGTTCAAGAGTCTATGGGTTATTTATATCCCTATTTATTAATTACTTAATTAATTAATTATGTGATTAATTGGTTAATAATTGTATTTATTTCCATTTGTTGACTGGAAAAGTCTGACTGAATACAGAAATTCAGCAAAAGCTTGGGGGTCCTTTCCATAGCTCTACAGATGAGATTGGTCAGGATTATGGGTCCATTATAGGTCAGTAATTAGCCAGGTCCATTGAAGCCCCACTTTTGTGAAAAGGAATGACTGTTGCTGTCCTTCATTCATCTGGCACAAACCCTGTTTTGTGGCTAGTGTTGAACAGCTTCTGACGGACAGGACGGGCTGACAAGTCATGTTTCAGGCTTACCAGTTGACAGTCTGGTATGCTATTTAGCTCCAAAGATGTAGTGTTCTTGGCCTTAGATAATGCCTTGAGAACTTGTTTTGGGGAGATTTGAAAGGATGTAGAAGCAGGTATGTAATTTAACAATATTGGATGGGAGATGATGGTGAAGTTAGAGCTGAATTTTCAGCCAGTAGATTATTCTCTGGATCCAAGTATGTAATATCATTTGCAATTAGCTTTGCATGGTGCTAGGCATTATTTCTGAGGTTTCTAACAAAGTTATATTTCACCTGTGTGGTTATTTTTACCTCATATCTGCCTTTGGTTGATTTGATCAGGAGACAGAGTTCCTTGTTTAATTAAACAAGAGCATTTTTGTCAGGGTATGATGAAGTTCCAGGTTTATTTCAGGGATGAAAGTGCCAACCTTTTACTGCTGTACAAATAAAGTGGATTTATTGATTCTTCTTTGTGGAGTCCTTTGACCTGCATTTGCTTTTCTGTGGATTATTGGTTTGTTGCTGCTTTTTTGGTTTTGTTTGTACAAGAGCATTTTTGGCTTTTTGAGAGTTAGATTTATTTTTTTGCATTAAGTCGCCTTTTTTTTCTTGTATTACAGAACTTGTTTATATTAGGGCCACACCACAGAGATTTATTTTTGAAAATGGTGTTGTATTTATTTCTGAAGGGGACTGATACAACTTTTTTACATTAGCACAGAATTTGGCAAAGGTAAAGGATTCTGCATAAGCAGTGGAGTCAACTAGGTGGTGGCCGGGGGGGGGGGGGGTTCGAATTTAACTGTATCATTATTCAGGTTTACTAGATTCGCTTATGCGGAGTTTCCGAGTAATGAAGTACCAAAGAATTCTTCAGGCTTAAGTCTTACTGTGAAGGTGACTGACTTGTGGTCCAATTTGACCAGGGAGGAGGTTACAATTGGTGGGGAGTAGAAGTGATCCATATTGGTAAGGACCAAGTCTGGGATTATATCACCCCTGGTTGGGATGGGATTGAGTAATCCAGAGAGTTCATATTGATGAAGTTCAAAGATCTCTGGCATACATGTTTGAGGATGTATAAGTTTCACCGTTTATGGGCAAATAGTTGAAATCTTATAGAAGAATGATGTTTAACTTAACACACAGTGACTCCATACTGGTTAGATAGGAGTTATTGGCCAAGAGGGACTTAGCTGGGATAATATAGTTAGCTATGATATGGTTAGGGGGTTGTTTATATTACATTGGTGGTGGAAACTTTCAAGGTAATTAACTTGTCTAACAAGTCTGGAGATGATCGTTTTAATACTGAAGAGAGACCGCCACAGTTAATATACTCACCTACTGCAATGGGCCTGTCTGAATGATATGCATTGAAATCCTGCACTGATGGAGTGATTTCACTGGACTTGAACCAATGCATATATCAGTGTTTTCCAGGGTAGGTAGTGCGTGTTGGGTGTGAAGTTTTTTTTTTTTTTTTATGCTCCTAGCATTGTGCAGCAATACCTTAATGTTGTCTGGATTCTGTTTAGTTATTTTGGAAGCTTTAGAAAACTGACATTACTTATAAAGGTTCTATGGGATTAGACAAGGTATTGGACAATGGGTTGGGGGAAGAGGTGCCGATCATTCCTGGTAAAACAGTTAAGACTGTCTACTATTTCTCCCTAGGCTGATATATACTGTACCTCCCTTAAATGACACCAGAAGCTAAGCCAATTGCTTTAGTCAAGTATATTTTGCTCATATTGTGGTATCCTTCTTGTTGATGGTAGAATGTTGCTCAAGACTAGGATCATACCTGACTCAGGCACATATTATGAATGCTCCATCATGTCTCTTTTCATACCTTCCACTGAGCTAAGCCTCAAATAATTTCCACCATTATATACAAAGACTGTATCATTTGTGCAGTTGTGGTGCAAGGACTTAACATGTTAAAAATGTAGTCAAGAAATATTATTTCCTGTACCTCGGGTACTATACCATCCTGACCAGCTGTTCTGCTTGGTGATATTTCTCACTGGTGGCGTTGCACTCGTATGTCACTAAATATTACTCCAGCTCATTATCCTTGTTAGTATTTCTACAGGTGATGCAGTCCTGGGGCTGGAAGGTACACTGGCCAGCACAACTAGCTGTTATTGTAAATGCACCTGCTTTTGCTCTGTCCCCTCTTGTGATTCTACATTTTTTTTTGTGTTTTTTACAATCAGTTCTCCATGTGGTGATAAGTAAATCACATTAGCACTACAGTCACTGAGCTGCAGGGAATTAGTTGACCTGTATGATTTGCACTTGATAGCAGTGACACTATGAGGATCTGGAAACTGGAAAGCCTCTGGCCAACTGCCCATGCACACGACACCAGTGTATGTCCAAGGAGATATTTTAGTCAAGACATAAACAAGAATACTGGACACAAGTCAGAAGCAAATTAATGTCATAACCCACTTTGCTTTCCAGATCTAACCAACATACTGATTACACTAAATTGCTTTATCAAGGATATGCAGTCCACA
Source organism: Protopterus annectens (assembly GCF_019279795.1). NCBI lineage: Eukaryota > Metazoa > Chordata > Ceratodontiformes > Protopteridae > Protopterus > Protopterus annectens. The sequence continues at coordinate 1,676,841,395 of NC_056739.1, forward strand.
GAACCCGTCCAAGATATAGATTGTCTTTAAAAAGTCCAAGACTACAGGCCTGTGAATCTTTTTTTATGTACAACAGATCGATTGTTCATGGAAGTAGAGAACAGCTTTATATTTGAGCAACAGCAGATGCAGGCAGGGCCAGTGCACTTTATATAGGCTCAATATTTCTCATCTTATAGCTACATTTTCATTTCTTGGAAGTTATTGTGTGAAAACAATTCATTTCTCATTCAATTGCAAACATACATAATTGAATAATAAAAGGAAGATGCTATTTTAATTGGGGGTGCTATTTAATCCAGACTTAAATGAAAACTATATTTGTGTTCTTACTGTTAGGTATCCTCGAGACTGCTGAAATAATTGATGATATGCTTTAGAATTTTTTGTTTGATTTTGAATGTTATGTTTTTGCATTTATATTTTTCTATTATATATTTTGGTGGTGTAATTTTGATGTTCAAGACTGATGCCCTTGTTTGATTGTAAGTGGACAGATCACATGATTCTGCTTTAAATAATGGTCTTGTGACAATGGTTTTGGATTTCAGTGAGAAAGCTGTTGGTGAAAACTACTTGGTCTGGATGTAGTTTTATAGGGAACCACATGTGTTTTTTAATGTAGAGTGAATTAAAAAAAATCTGTTCCTGAAGTGCTGAAATGTTTTTGTCATGACTTCATTTACATCTTGTGCCACTCTTTTGGATCCATGCACCATTTGCTTTGTGTTGCACGGGCGTGCGTGCGCGCGCACACACACACACACACACACACACACACACACACACACACACACACACACATATATGTGCACACATCTGATTTATCTTTTTAGTCAGAATCATGGCTAAAACATATCTGCAGGTCAGTCCATCTACAGGGTTATATGAAATGAAACATAATAAATGAACTGAAATCACTATTTAGTTAGTCAGTCAGTCAGTTAGTTACTTAGTTGGTTATTGCATTTGTTAACCAGGTGAGTCCATCTGGGTAAATAAAATACCCCTTGCATTAGCAAGTTAGTCAAGAGTAAGCAATATACAGAAAATAAATATAAGGTACAAAATAATGAATCAGTAAATGCACAAAATAATTATAAAGTACAATGCAGTGAATTGGTACATGCAGTGATGACAATATAAACAGGTGTGCATACATCTGAGGCTGTAAGTAATTCATTATGTTAGCAGATGTTGAAAGTAAATACTGACTAGAGTGAGAACTCAAGTCATGACTTGTGTTAGATACTTACCAGGAAGGAATAGAGTGAAAAATGGAAAGGTGGTTATTGGAAAGGGGGGGGGTCCAGAGACATTGTAATGCAACTAGGTGATTATGGAGGGAAGCAGTAATTACTAGATTGTAGCTATGGAAATGTTAGATAGAAAGAAGAGTCCACCTTTAAGTTCTGGACAGCAGAATTTCTGATGTTAAGTGTTTTTTAAAGGGTTTTCTGTTGTTTGTAAGTTTTAGGTCAGGAGGACTTTTGTTCCAAAGTTTGAAGACATAGGTTAAGTAGAGTGAGTCACCTGATGAGCTACGTGGCTTTGCTGTAGTGATTTTGCATTTATTTTTGGAGCGGAGGTTGTGATTAGATTCATACTATTGGAGTAGTGGTGATAATGAGGGACACGTGTCAGTTTGACATAGTACTTTGTGTGCAGCTTTTAGTTGACAGTAGGTAAGATAGCAGGGGAAAAAGCACTAAATTGTTGGGTGACAAGGCAGTGATGTGATGAGTTAGAGAGCCCTGCAGCAAATTTTGCTATCTTATTGGAGCATTGAGTTATTTTGTTTAGTACAGTTATCTGTAGATTAATGAAAACTTGGGCAGCATAGTGGAGGTATGCTACAAAATAGGTGAGTGCTAAGGTCTTGTGGCTATGTTTAGTGAAGAAAAGATTAGTTCTGTAAAGGAGTCTTAGTTTTATGAGTTTTCCTTATGACATCAGTGAAATGCATGTGAAATTTCAAGCTGTTGTTCAGGTGATAATTAGTAGAGTGGTTTGGGGAGCTAAATCAATGTTTGTTTTGTTTCTTGGTGTAATAGTAAAGTTTTGGGCATATGCAGACTTTAATTCAGAGTAGAATAACATAAGTTTTGTCTCTGAGGTTTAGAAGTAGCTTGGAGTTTTCAAGGTTTGCTTTGATGGAGCTGAATTCTTCTTCAGTTAAAGTTTCAAGCTCAGGTAAGTTATTTGTGGCACAGATAATAGTAGAGTCATCTGTGTATTTATTGGACTACGGTGGCTTTATTGGGGATGAGATAAAGTCATTAATGAAAATAGTGAAGAGGAGTGAGCCTGCGATAGACTCCCTGGTGTACTTCAGTAGTAGAAGGGAGGAAAGATGAGTGGATATTCCTCTATTTGACACATTGTTATCTATTGTCTACTTAACTTTTGAACCATTCTTGAGAGTTTGTAAAGAGATTCAAGACAGTTTTCCTAGGATCGCAGGGTGTGACAAAGTGTCAAAAGCTTTGGGGAGGCATGTGGGACTTCTGTAATATAGACCATTTTCTTAAGGTTCTATCAGCCATAGATTGTACTCATATTGAAATCAAGGCTACACTTGGGGAGTTGGGAGAGTAACACATGTAATACAAATTATATCACTCCATCAACTGAAAGGTAATCTGTAATGCACAGCGTATTGTCTCTAGTGTGTGTGTGTGTGTGTGTATGTATATGTGTGTCTGTGCATGTGTGTGTGTGTGTGTGCACGGGTGCTTGATCGCACGCACTTGTGTGTACGTAGGCCTCTCAGGTAGTTTCCATGACACCCACATGAGAAATAGATACTAAACAGGAGCAGGCCCAACATGGAGTCCTGGTGTACTCCACTGGTGACCAATCTGCTGTTGGAAGTCTTGGGTCCTATCTGTGAACCTGCCAGCAATCCATTGACTTTCTAATGGATTTATGCCTAGTTCTGACAGTTTGTCAATAATATGTAAGTGGGGTATTGTACTGAAAGCCCTAGCCAGGTCAAAGTAGGCAGTATGCACATTTTCCCCTCATCTATAGCCTTGATGACCCTCTCAAAGACCTTCCCTTAACAAAGCCAGACTGGAATGGGTCCTGTGTCTGTAGGTTGCCAATGTAATTGTTAGGCATTTCCATGATAATTCATTCCATGGCTTTACATATTAGACCTGTCAGACTGATGGGTCTGTAGTTCTTGAGGTTATCTGTAGGTCCATCCTTGTGAAAAGGGATGACCATTCCAGCTATCCCTTGACGTGGCATGTGACCTGTTTTAAGGAAGTAGTTGAAGAGTGCCTCAAGTGGTCCTATTAGGTGATGTTTTAGCTATGTAGGAGGCAACCAGGGATATTGTTGGGGTCCAGCAAAACAGTGTTGTCAGCCTTTGCGAGTGCAGGACCTGCTCCCTGTTGATAGTTGGGGGATATGCTAGTAGGGATTTCACTGGCGGTAGTGAAGGGTGATGTTAAAGATAAATTTATTAGCCAGTAGATTCACTAAGTCACCCTGGTCAGTGAGGGTTTTGCCCTTCACGACCAGTTCTGCACACTGCTGACTGTTACCTTTAATGTTGCTGGCATAGTTAAAGAAGGCCTTGTGATTGTCCTTAGCCTGGTAGGCTATTCTGACCTTGTAATTGGCTTTGTTTGACTTTATTAGATCTCTTAGTTTCTTGTTAGTTGAATCAGAGAGCTCTTGTTTAAGACAGTTGCTTTTTCTGATTTTTGTCATGACTGTTTTTTTTTGTTAGATAGCTCGATAACTTAAGGATTTCAACAGTGTGATTTGTTTTTGGTGTTGGATTTGGACTTACTTCTGTTAAGTAAGGCAGCTTCAATGAAGCCATTTACAGGGTTCTGTGAATAATTCTGCATAAGTAGTTATGCTTTCAGAGCTTGAGGAATATCTGACAACCTATAATAGGATGCAGTTTGCTTTAGAATAGTTCTGAACAGTTACTGTTTATGATGGGTTTTCCAGGTTGATTTTTATTTCAAAGGAAATAGCTTTTTCGCCTGACCTCACCTAAGAGGACATGACAGGGGAGGGCCCAATGCCCTCCCAAGTTGGTGAGTAATAGATCCAGTATGTTGAAAGAATTGTTAAATTTTTATATGTGGCTAAATAACAAAACAGCTATCAGTGAGCAGCAGTTTCACAAGTTAAGCTGAAGAAGTGACTTACCTTGTTAAAAGTTAAGCAGGTATTCTGTTTTGAGGTAAGTGTTGAACACTGTAACAAAACTGCTACTTCACGGTTTCTTCCATAGCAAGATGAGGACCATTGCTTTCCCCTGCTAATTCAGGTGTCTGGAGGGCTGAATTCAAAAATGTTTCTGAATCATTGACTTATTCCATCATGCATACTGGCCAGTGTACTGTCTGAGTTCTACGCAATGTTGTTCATATGCTGGGCACCTATGGGCAGCACTGTGCACGTGCAGTTCAGCTCATGGCTCTAGGTGGTTATCTGTAGTTCCATAAACCACATACTGAAAGTGGAATCACTTTAATGAATAGTTTACTAGCAGCATATATAAAGAAACTGGTTTCTCATGTTTCATCCCTCAAACTACTATATCTAAACATTGTCTTATATTACTAATTTGGCCTGTTTTGCCACTGGACATGCAAATAAGATACTCTTCCTCCAACAGGCATGACAGTTAGCACACGCAAAAATTTCTGGACTGCAAATTTCCTATTTCTCTCTACAAATTGTCATAGGCATTACAATGGCATCTAATGGAGACAGTACTGATGTATTACATCCACAAAGGTGGTGTGTGGAAGAAGCAAGCAATAATGCCCAACAGGGCATGTGTTAATGTGTAATTATTATTCCCCACCCAGGGGTGTGGCAAAGCTCGACGCTGCAGGTGGAGGGCCTCTATACCCCTTAGAGGGCATTAATTACATATTAACACACACCCTGTCAGGCATTATTGTGCTTACAGGATGGCCTGCCTGTAAAATTGTTGTGTTTTACTTACTTATGTATTTTTTTAAGTACTATTTTATTTTTAAGATATTTTTGATGTAAAATAGTTCCTCTGCCTAATGTTTCATACTTGCTGTACTATATGTTAATGGTGTTAGAGGAAGCATTTTAACATCCAAAATATAACACTTTAAAAAAAATCCAGATACTTACTTTATATTTTTGGTCCCTTACTCCTAAAACATTTGGTTTATTGCCAGTCATTGTAAACAGAAGTTATTAAATAATGACATACATCTGAGTTTCAAAGTTTTATTTCCTTCAGAAAATTCATGCCAACACAAATCCTTTTATTTAACTAAGTTTGTAATTTTATAAGAGCAATAATTAAAATCTGTTTTATTTTTGAGCATTTGTTCTCCTTTATTTTAGGCTTTATCCAGATTTCTTCAGCTGAAAGGTCCAGAAGTATACAAACCTCTTTGCTGCTGCCAGGGGTAGATTTCACACTCACCTCTGCTTCAGAAAACTCATGATAACACAAACCATTTAAAATATGTTCCAGATTGAGCCTTTGTCCTGTTTATTTTAGGCTTATCCAGATATCTTGATCTAAGCATACCTCTCAACTGTACATATTTTTGCAGAATGTCATATTTTCGGTCTTTTCCTCATAAAAATGTTTTTTGACAAACCACTAAATGATCTAAAGCTTAAAGTCACTAAATAATGACATGCATTTGAGTTTCAGATTTCACATTCTTCAGAAAACACATAACACAAATCCTGTTCTACTAGGAACTTTCAAAGTTTATGAGCAATATTTAAAATGTGTTCCTATTTCTTAGCATTTGCTCCCCTCCCCCATTATGTCAGGCTTTGTCCAGATTTCTTGTTCTAAGAGGTTGACAGGTAGGTCTAAGAGGTGAAGAGGTATGTAAAACTGCTGCTGCTACCCAAAATCATTCTCTCTTTACTCTCCCTCACACATGCTACCATCGTTCGATCGCTTTCACACTCACTCACTCACTCACTCACTCACTCACTCACTCACTCACTCACTCACTCACTCACTCACTCACACACACACACACTTTTCTGTTTCGCTCAATCGATTGCTGTCTCTGTTTCTTATTCTCATACACACATACACTCACACACACATGCTTTATTTTAATTTTTTAAAAAAATTTATTTTACACTCACTAAACAGCAAAAGCACTGCATAGCAAGTGTAAAATAACATCTCACTCACTCTCACTTTCACTGATAGGCACGCATACACACACACACACACACACACACACACACACACACACACACACACACACCTACCTCTACTTACCTACTTCTTACATCCATGCAACCCTATCTGCCTATTTCTTACATATACACACACACACTTAAGTCTGATCCAACCATAAGCTAATTACCCTAGATATCCACATCCTGCCTCCACCCCCCATTAAGGAAACCATGGTAAAAAATTTCTCCAAAGCCAACTTCATGTTTTTTAAGACAGAAGTGGTGAACTTCATGACACCCATGCAGATGGAGAATACAGTTACGACTAGTGAATCCTACACAATTGCACTTTATAAGCACTTACATGAGTGCATGGATCATGCTATCCCAAAAAGAACCAATACGCTATCCTCCAAAAAAAGGAAGCCAATCTGGTGGTCCCCTGCCATAAACAAACTGTACAACAGAAGGAAGAAACTCTTGCAAAAGAGAGTAAAATCCCACGAGTGGAGGAGCTCCATGGTCAGCCTCAGTAAGAAGCTGCGATCCCTGATAAAATCCTCCAAAGCTAGTTAGGAAAACAAAATCACCACTGATTCTAAAGACAACCACAAAGCATTCTATAGCTATGTCAAGAATCTGAATGGCAACACTCAGATCTACTCTGAGTTACAGCACAATGGCACTAAATATACAGACCCAACTGATATTGCCAACATCCTGGCAGATAGGTTCAGTGCTAACTTTACCCCCCTCTCACCCCGTAAAGAGCCCATATGTATACCAGAAGAATGCAAAGTTCCTGTAATCACAGCTGCACAGGTAAAAGCCACACTCTCCAAAGCCAAAGAACACAGCATCTATAAGACCAGACAACATCCCAGGCTGCGTTCTACATGAACTACAGAACGAACTGGCACCCTACCTAAGTACCATGTTCAATCACAGCCTCACCTCAGGCTTTGTGCCTGCTGAATGGCGCACAGCAACGGTTATCCCGCTCCACAAGGAGGGAGCCACCACGGACCCTGGGAACTATCGCCCCATTAGCCTGACGAGCCTGGTCTGCAAGGCCATGGAACATATCATCATGGAACTTATAAACAAAGACATTGGTAATCTCCAAACTCTGGATCCCACCCAGTTTGGGTTTGTAAAAGGCAGATCATGTCTCCTAAACCTGATAGACTTCTTTGAAGCAGTCACCGAAGCCGTAGACAAGGGTAAGGTGGTTCACACAGCCTATCTAGATCATGTCAAGGCTTTTGACACCATCGCTCACTCTGGAATTATAGATAAACTCACTAAACTAGGTATAAATCCCTATGTCACAAGATGGGTTGCCAAGTGGCTCACTGAAAGAACCCACACTGTGAAAGTAGCAAACTCCAAATCCTACTTCAGACCAGTGACAACTGGAGTACCACAGGGTTCAGTCCTGGGTCCTCTCCTGTTTGGTATCTACTTCTCTGAAGTGCAGGCTAATACAGAAGGTCTTTGGCTAATGAAGTTCGCAGATGACTGCAAACTAGGAGCCATAATCGAAACTCCTAATGATGTGCACATCCTACAAAAGGGCCTCACTGAGACAGATGCCTGGTGTCAAAGCCATGGCCTCAAGCTCAATGCCAAAAAGTGCATTGTCATCCCCTTTGGTAGAAACTCTGTACCCATGAACTACAACATAGCCGGTAGTATACTTAACACCGAAAGTGTGATAAGAGACCTTGGGACACAGGTGGACAGTAGTCTCTCCTTTGATAATCACAGCACCACAGTAGTCAGGAAATCCTTCTTCATGGCACACCTCATCACAAAAGGTTTCTCATCCAGAAAAAAAGAGGTTATTGTTCCCCCTCTTCTCATCACTCATTAGACCCATTATAAAGTACAACTCCCTTTTTGGTATGTACCTCACAAGACATCTACAACAACTGGAAAGGCCGCAGAAATACCTCACAAAGAGGATTACTGGCCTCAAACAGATGCCCTATGCAGACCATCTCAAAAAACTCCAGCTTTACTCCGTCGCTTATCGCCTACTCAGAGGTGATCTCTGCCTAACATACAAAGCTATGTCAAATCCAGAGCTGTTGGACATGCTCCACTTAAAGAAATCCCAATCCCTCCGAGCTACATGCTCTAGGGACCTAAACCCTGTCACCGCAATAAACAGAACATGCCGGAGGGATAGATTCCTGTCCCAGAGACTTCCCATACTCTGGAATAAACTACCTATCTATATCAAACAAAGCTCCTCATTAGCACTCTTCAAGAAAAATCTTGATGATTGGATGGGAAATAGGAAATTCACCCCGGGGATCACCTCTGTGGCTCTGCTCGACAGTGGCACAGGAAAATGATTTTCTTGGGTGGCAAAATCTAGGATACCTTTTTGGCTGGGCTTGTATAGGCCCCAGAGCTGATAGCCTAGTACCTACCTATGAACCTATGAACCTAAGCACACACACGTGCACACACCTACATCTCACTTGTACATTTATCCACAACCCAAACATCTTCTGGAATTTAAATTTCGTGTGGACACGGAAGATGAAAATGTAAACCATTGGTCGCACAGATGCAGAAGACAAAAACAGGTCAAAAATACTTGTTGCATCTGTGTGACTGGATGCAAAGGGCATTCTTAAAGAAGAATGCCTTAAAAAAAAGCATATATTTTTTTTTAATTAAAAGAAAATTAATCTCCCTGCCAGTCGGTTCCAGGAGGGTGGAAGTGCACCCCTTGTACCTGCCTGCGAATGCTCTTGGAGGTAATACTGCCAACAGTCATAGTGTCTACATGCCCTTCTAAAGGGGTGTCCAATTATGCAAATTAAATATCAAAATAAATGATAGCTATTTCCAGAAGTGACCAGGCCTTCGAGGTATAAGCACTCTCTAATCTCTAACGAACACACTGATTTCCAACCAAAATGTAAAGTAATGAAAAGCATTTAGTAATAAGTAAAATGATTGCAAGAATGTAAATCAATAACTTTCCATAAACACCAGAATTCATTCACCAGAAATGTAAAATTAAATTGTAGGCTAGAAGTCCATCATTTCAGAAAAACTCTATCTGAATAACTAAACTTTCCTAATCTTACTAGAGAATACTGTCCTTGATCTGCTCTAAAGTCTGACAGCAAGGCAAAGGCAGGCTTACATTTTTTTGGTGAGTTCTCTTTCATGGGTGTCCACTGACTGCAACTCCTCACTAACAGCTGCTCTTCACAAACTGCCCAGCATTTGACTAACTGCTCAGCATAACAGTCTCAACTGTCTTATTTTTAAAAAAATAACAGTCAGCTGTTAGAAAAAGTTATTTTTCCTGTCAATCAGCTATTCAAATAATCACTTAGTAACCAGGAACATTCTAATGACTTCACCTACTGTTCAGCTGATTCTCCACAGTTTGTACTTTAGAATGTTCCTCACAAAAATGTGCAATTAGAAATGTATCAAAACAATGCCAGATTCTTTGAACATTCTGTGTAAACAGGGAGATACCCAACATTTTAAAACTTATTTACATTTTCACAATTAGGCATGCTAGCATACAATACAAGTTAATCTGAGAATATGCACAAATATCCTGCCAGACATTCTAACACAGATGACAGTGTTATCAGTTTCTTCATATTGTCTACACAGCTACACGTAATTCGTGTTTAGTGTATTATATTGGGAGGACTCAGTGTAAATTTAAGTAGAAAATATAGGAATATCACTACATCAAGTCTGAGGATATGATGAATGCCCTTTTTAAATATTCTATCACTTGTGACAAATTTAAGATGTTTTTATTTTAGATAAAGTTCTACTTTATGTGAGTGAGGAATTGGAAAACCGACCTGCTATTCAAGGAATTGCATTTTCATATTTTGTTGAATAGTTATGTTGCATCTGGGTTAGATGATTACATTTCCATTGCATCAGTCCTCAGAACTAACATCAACAGACTGAACTAATGATTGACAACTTTTTCCCAACCACTACCTGTATACGTCTGGCCTGGTATGGGATACTTTTATTCTAAAGAAATCAATATTCTTATGAATGAAATCTCTCAATAAATTAGTGCCCTTGATCCTGTGGTGGTTCTATGTCTTTTAGTTGTTATCATTCATCATTATAGTATACTTTTCACATCCATGGAGCACTTTTTGCAGTTATTTGTTAGATTTTGCTTGTTGTACTATGTCATCTCAGCAGACATTTGAGTTTCAGACTTCATACCTTTCAGAAAATGCATGCTAATTACAAAACCTGTTATTCTATCTACTTTCTAAGTTTGTAGGAGAAATATTTAAAAATTGTCAATATTTTTAGGCCTTTGTCCCCCCATTGTTTATGGTTTTGTCTAGATTTCTTGTTCTAAGAGATTGAGAGGTATGCTGTCCACATTCCCAGCTGCAGACACAAATGAGATGTTTAGTGGGCTGCAATCATTGTGCTGTTTCCTCCAGAATTCATTCTGAATGAGTATAGAGCATCGTTGTGCACACAAGGTAAACAGATATGGGCTGGCCATGACCACATGTGCCATGTTTCTGTATCCCAGCCCATATCTTTACCTGTTTATTCAACTGTAAGTTTGAAAGTTGTAAAGAAATGTCCCATTCTATGTTTTCTATTCCACATGGTTTTAATAAGTGGTACCTGTTTCTTTCAACCTTTTATTATTCCTTAAATATGCTTACACATCAAAATAAATGATGGATGTTTAATGTGCATTTTGTTTTCTGATATTTCTATTGCATAAGTAAATGGAAGTAGGGATGCTGGAAATACACATAAAATACCTAGGCATTTCAGGGTTTCCCAGTCTAGAATATGAAAGGAATTCATACTAATTAGTTGCCTTTGAAATACGTATGGGACAGTGAAGAAAACAGTGTTTGGTGTTGGCTTGCTTGCACATGCAAGCGCAAAGCTTTGCTTCTGCAGGAGTTTCTCTGGCAGGTGCTGAGGAAATGAATAAAAATTCAGACAGAGCTTCTAACATAGGTAAGTGCTACTGAAACTGACAGATCCACTAAGAAGTGTCAACACCGTCCATGTACAATGCAAACATTAAACAGATCTTCTCACATAGATGTGTGGTACTGAAATGCAAAGCTACATTGTAGGTGCAGCATAATACAGTTACATGCATTTATCTAAGGGTGGGTGTCGCATACCAGTACCCTGAAATGACAGTTTCTGCTGTTTTCTTTCTTATTAACAATGTGTGTGCAGTCCTTTTTTAATTTATATACCCATGCCAGATACCGTTTTCTGGAATCTTTTAAAATAGTACATGTTATCTTATTATATATTCATAAAGTTCAAGACACAGCTCCAGTTGCGGAAAAAATGTCTTCACCCCCCCCCCCCCCATGTGCACTAACATGTATTTTCTAAAACAGTGTTATTGCCATTGGCTATTTCAAAATCAGAAGGAGGAAAATGAACATTGTATTACAGTTCTATATTAACACAGTACTCGCAACCCCTATAGTAGTTATCTCAGAATACTCCTTTATAGCATAGAAGTATTATTTGTTAGCAATGTGTATTTGTTTTCTTTTATTCAATAGTACATTGTCAAACATTGCATTAATTTAGTGTGTCTTTCTTCCCCAGCATGATGAAATGTAAAAGAAAATTATACTTTCATATAGTGGTTTCAGTTGTATGTTGCTTTCCCATCATTTCAGATTGTAAAGTAAAATGTCATATCATCACTAGTAAAGTATTAGAATGCCAGACATTCCTTTCAAAATAATCCTTGTACAATTATGTATTGTTAAATGCAAGGTTATGGTCACTGAATTCAACAAAACAAAAGAAAGGAAATAAACATTACACTGCAGTTCTGTATTAAAGCAATAACATTAATGCACTTTAAACACAGTTTGATGCAGCCCCACTATGTATCTCAGAATATGACTTCTTACCACATAATATCATTTTGTTGCCAACAGCGTCTGGGATTCAGAAAGGGTTACCTTGAGCAGTAAGCCCTACAATGAGTGAACAACCCATTGTGGCGACTCTTTCTGATTCAGAGTCCACCTTCCTGCAATATTTTTCCACAAGGGAAAACATTGCCACAGAGGGTGGTCCATCCAGCTTTAGTAAAGGGATATGAGGCAATCCAGGGGAGTGGTTGTTGCTAATTAACCATGTGCAGTCTCCTAGAAATGCCCACACCTATCTGTTTATACTTTTAAGTGATTCAGAGAATTGAGTAAATTATCATGGCTGGCTGAGAAGTATAACTCAGCCAAAAGGCCCTGCTCAGCCACTGACTTTTATAGATAACATATTAGTGCATTAGTGCAGGTATGTGGACCAAAGTTCAGCACAGATGTAGGTGTTCAAGTGTATGAGTATATGTGTGTGTGTGTGTGTGTGTGTGTGTGTGTGTGTGTGTGTGTGTGTGTGTGTGTGTGTGTGTGTGTGTGTGTGTGTGTGTGTGTGTGTGCGCGCATGTGTGTGCGTGTGTGTTTGTGTGTGTGTGGGTGTGTGTGTGCGTGCGTTCGTGTGCATGTGTGTGCGTGTGTGTATGTGTGTGTGTGTGTGTGTGTATGTGGTCATGTTGTATGTTTGCTAGAGCATGTATGTGGGTAAATGGGTGAGTGTGTCCATAAATCTGATCAAGAATGGGGATGTGTATGATGTTAAGTGGATGTCTGTGTGCGTGGGAGTGTATGAATGCGTGGCTGTCTGGGACGGGGGGGGCTATCACACATCTCATCATCATTATTCAAGAATTCCGTACAAAAGCTAAACATAATGGGGGATAAATGGCCACAATCAGGGACATTTTAAATATTAGTCTAATTCACTTAAAAAGGTAATAGAACAACAACTTTTGCATCAAATAAAATTTCCTAAAAATAAGAAGTATGAAACTGCGAAGTCTACCATTACTAATTGACTGCAAGCCTCTTTGATTTATTGGAAAGGCTAAACTTTTATAAAGTAACAGCAAATATATTTGACAACATCGAGGATGCTCTGGAAAACTCTGAGCAGTTGAGAAGTATGATGTCTGTACCAACACGATGCAGAGGCCACCAAAGGACATTAAAATTGTAATGTGCTTTTAGCAAAAGTGGTTAAAAGCTTAAAATTCTGAGACATGCAATTAATTGATAATGAGGTTTTCCTCATTGAGGCTATTAATGTCTCTGAATGACTTCTGTGATTGTGTAAACTGACCTACCTATGGTAGGCACTTAAGTGATCCTAGACCATTTTTTCTGAATCTCAATCACTATCTAGCCTGTATTTTTATTCAACATTTCACTGTGAAACTGGACTTTCTGTACTGATGTTAAAATGCTGCATCATGTTTCCATATCACCATAAAGTGTAAATCAAAATTCCATAGCAATTAGAAGTATATGTTTATCTTCCAGTATGCATGCATATATAATATACAATGCACTTCCATTGTCAATTACACAAAAAGGATATCTCAAAATAGCGCTCTGTCACTAATAATATGTGTCCTATTTTATCTAGTAGTATGTCAAATATTGGTTTCAGGAGTCATTTTAAAATGGCGTAACATGCTCCCATACCATAAACAAGTCTAAATTGTGTAAACAACAATGTTACAGCTCCAGTAAGAAAATATGCTATCCAATCCAAAGCTCCTGTATTGCACAAAGTATTGCTGCTTTCACTGCACAAACATTATTGCAGAATAACTCATGATTATCAAATTGATGAGATGTCTGCATATTTGCTGTCATTCAAGAAACACAACAGAATACTTGAGATGATTAAACTAGCTTATCTAAGTGAAATTGTGAAGTAGAATGGAAATTTAGATTCAGTAACAAGGAACAATGCACTTTATTCAAATAGAAAAAAAAATCATTTGTTCCAAAAGTTTAAATGCTCAAATTCCAAAAGAAAGCAATTATTACATACCCCAGTTAAACACATGGCCTAAGTAAAGTAAAAACATATTAATTCACAAAATGACATCTCAAATAATAAATGATATAATAAAGATATAGCAGATTACAAAACATCAGTGAATTAGATGCATAAGACAATATAACTAGAACAATATTGCAAACAAAAAAAATGAATGTACATGTGATCAAGAATCACAACCTGCTCT